>NW_023459184.1:0-56195 GCF_013731165.1 Rhagoletis pomonella | reverse complement strand
ATTATTCAAGTACTCTTTGCCAACTTACACAGCTGAAAGTGAACACTTTTTTCGTAGCTGTTCTTACCAACCTCATCGCATTCGCCATTCTTTCGATCCTAACCAGCCTCGTAACCCCAACTGAGGTAGCAAATAAAATGGATGATGCTCCCCCGCCGTCGAAGAAGAGCACCACACTCTCCGTGGACCGCGCTGCTTTCCTGCTGCTGCGTGTTAAGAAGGCATTCAAGAAGAAACGACAGCAGCGCAAGGAAAAACAGTAAGTTGCTATTTGCTAAGTATGTACATTAGACTGCATCACCAAAAAACAAATTCAAAATATTTTGGTGGACGTCTAAAAATATAATAGATTTTATAATTCCAATGGAAAAACAGTACCGTTTTTTTTTTGTATGGGGAGTGATGCAGTCTAATGTACATATATATGTATGCCCCGCCAATAATAATTACAAATCCGCCCCGTATTGACGAATTCTTTTTTTTAGTATTTAATTTAGGTAATTTTTTATGAAAATATAGTTTATTCTTTAAGAAAAACTGTATCATTCCAAATTTCAAACTTTGTGCAAGAACTAGAAAAATTCTGCAAAGTTTCATCTAAATGTCGAGCTTTTTAATACGATTTTTTCTTAATATTTTTAGTATGTTGTTTTAGAACCCAGTAGATAAATTTTAATATAATAAAGTGCGAGTGTGAAACTACGGAAAAGTTTTGCTGATTGTTGATATTTTGTTTTGCTGACAGTGTCACGTATTTTCTATGTTTTATACCAAAAAAAAAACCGTTTGCAATTAACAGTACACTAAATTTAATTTTTTCCGAAAGTGCTGTCAAACCATTTGAGCGTTGCCATGTGACCGGATTTTCTGCGTATTTGTGTAAAAGTATAAATATGTTAAAATCACAATTAATTGTAAATGTTTCCGGTAAAAGCGAACTTTATTTGCGCGCATTCACGAGACATCGCCTATCTGCATACGTGTACGTGGCTTACCGAAATCACAACATACCAAATCAGCGCCGGAGCGTGAGCTCGAAATTGTGCACGCCCAAATATGATAGACATTTTGTTTTATTATATTATATATTGTTTATAAATGAATTATATTTTTACAAATCATATGTTTTGAGTCATACGTTTTTGAGAAAAATACACCGTAGTAATTTTAAAATTTCAAAATTACATTTCTCGACTGAAAAATAAGCTATTCGAGCTAACTCGACGGCATTTAGCAATTAAGAAAAAGAAAAGTGTGCCTTAAAAAATAACGAAATGGCAAGTAACTCAAAGTCTGTAACTCTGCATTTCACAATTTTCAAAATTTTCCGTTTATCGCATATAAGTTTTGAAGCATTTAATTTTAAAAACTTTTTTAGAATGTATTGTATTCTACAAACAATTACGAATAATTTCATACCTTAGCAAGAGGTGTGCTTTCAGAATAAACTTACTTTTAAAGATAAAATATTGTGCGATTTTGAGCATAATTTTTATTCCAAAAACACCTTAATTGAAGGCACATTTGGAAAATACGTCGAAACGATCTAAATCTTTGTTTAACTGCTAGTCCTTATAAAATTACACATACTTGTGAAATGCTTCAAAAAATTTGTCTCTAGAAGTGTGTAAAAAACCCGATTTAGTACCTTTAATTATGCTCCTTCTTGTAGTCAAAATATTGCGTGGGTGGTATCAAATGAAATTTTTTTCGACAAAGGTTCTGATAGTTGCTCTTACTTAATTGGAACCTCTTAAATTCAATGGCGTCCCCAGTTTTGCCCGATTCTCTCCACTTTTGGAGATAGCGGTACTTGAAACTTTGCTTAAATTTGAACTATTTGATAAAAAAAAAACTCCCTAAGTTTTGAAGATATTTTACCAAAATTTTGCACACGCTTGTATTTTAACATTCACTTCACTATGTCATAAAATCATCGAAATCGGTTCACTCTCAAATCTAGCTCCCATACAACTGAATGTCCAGAGACGTTGTTTTGCGGTATAACTCCTCCAATTAAGGTAAACATTTAGTATAGGTTCACTTTAACATATATCACGCATAGAATATATTATTCAGATATGACATTAGAGTTATAGCGCAAAAACACCTATCTGAGTAATCAGTTGTATTGGAGCTATAAGTTAAAGTGCACCCATTTCGATAATTTTAAGGAATAATTAAGGTATTATTAAAAACCTGTTATGTGCAAAATTTTAGTAAAATAACTTCAAAACTGAGGGAGTTATTTATAAGATAGTTAAAATTTAATCAAAGTTTCAAATACCGTTATCTCGAAAACCGGAGCCAATCCGGTAAAACGGGGCCATTGCCATTGAATTTCGAACAGCCCAATTAAGCGAGTTCAACTTTCAAAATCTTTTCTTAAAATTTACAACTTGAACAATGTAATTTGAACCCAGCTTATTCTTTTGTTTTCTATTTATTTCATGTTTATTCCTCGTCTAACTTTTGAAGCACTTGATGAAAATGAATTACACTTATATTAATCGATTTATTAAGAGAGTACGAATAAAATGATATATAAAACATAGGTGTGCTCACAAATTTAAAAATAAAATTTTTTTTTTGGAGATTGTAGGTACTTATTTTTTAGATTTGTCCATATGTATATTGATACACTTATTCTGGTGCAGTGATTTTCGTTTTAAATTTAAAAGAAACAATTTGTTTTAAATGAAATTTTTCGTTGATTTTACTGTAACTAAAATTTTGGATAAGACGAAAACTTTGTGTTAACCAAAAACTTATGATTTTCTTTCAATTAACCGAGTGCTTAGGAAAGCCGATGCTTCAAAATATGTAGATAATAAACTTGTTTGTATTCTTCTTTTACGATTCATTTATTTTTATTGCCGTTTTTCCAAGTGATAGAATTTTCATCATCTTCAAGATGGATGACCCCTGTTTGGTAAACTCTAAAAAATCTGTTTAAAAATGCGACTATAAATCGAGTATATTTTTGTAAATTTTTTAAATTTTTTGGTAAATTTACACTATGAATATGTATTTTTCTCGTTTACACATTTTCGTGTGTAAAAATCCTTTTCGTTAGCGACTTTATACAATTCTGCGGGTGAAATCAAACAGCAGATGTGTATTTTGTAGCTTAAATACACCTTCGTCGGAAATTTACGCACACCACAGCAGCTAAATTACACTCTAAAAAGTCCGAAATTTAAACAAACTTTTGAATAATCGAGCATGTAATTTCGCGGATAATAAGGTAGGAAATCAGTAACCTACCTTGCAGGTAGGAGATTTACACACTTTTTTTTAGAGTGTACCCTTCCTGGTTATAGTTGAGCTTGTCTTATCTTTTTTAAATCATAATAAAAATACAACCGCTAAATAAATAAAGTAAACTCCCATTTTATCTCATTGATTCGATACTTTTTCTCATGCTTTAAGTCGAATGAAAAATATAGAGTTAAGCATGTTTTCCTCGCCTTCCACTTTTCGAAGAATTCTCCGGCGAAATCAAGCTGCGAAGTATACTTTGCTTTTAATTTCTCAAAATTGTGAGCAAGCACTGTTTGTTAATATCCATTTGAGTAAATACATATATTGCTTGGTCCGAAAGGACGTGCATGGCAGCAATTGCTTTTGCATACCAAAAAAGTGCAACAAATTTCCTTTTATTTAATAAATGATCAACTAACAATTAGATTACTGCGTTTCATTACGGTAGTATGACTTTACTAAGTTTACTTGATTTCAGCATTATTTGTTATAAAATATGCTTTTAGAGTTGAAATGCGAATTAAATTCGTCGATTTATTTATTAATTGCTCGTTTAAACTTGCATGCTTGTATACATGTATGTATATGAATATAGATATTTTTATTCGTTTAATTTCTAACAATTCCTTCAAATATTCAAATTCTCTAAGGACTTTAAACTTTTTCATTTCATTTCATTTCATTTCATTTATTTTTTTACCGTTCGATGTGAAATGTTGTTGCTGAATGGCCACAACAAAGTCTACCCGTCAGTCAGCCTGACTGCTTGTCTTCGTAGCCCATTTACTGAGCTGTTATTTTTCCACTTCATTGACTTTCTGGGGTTTTGCGCAGCATCTTTTCAACCGGCTTGCAGGCTTGCCAACCACGATATTCACCAACTTAGCATTTTAACGCACAATGCAACCAAAGGACAGGCGAGGATAAATTAAGATGGTGGCAGGAAAAGACAAAACATTCTATTAAAGTTCGATTTTTCGATTTCTATTCCTCTAGCAGAGGAACGCATTGCCTGTTCGCAAGTACATATATGTATAAACAACGTAAAGGAGGATTTCTGGGTTAGACTGAAGAACGGATGATCGGATACTTTAAGTCACTCGCGCGGCTTTGAATGGTAATAAAAAATCTGGCTTTTATGGTTTTATTTTTTTCGGTATTGAGCACGATGTCAAAAGGAGGGTTTTGTTTGGTAAAAATTCTGTGATTTTCGGTGGCCGATTTCAACATCAACTTGCATTTGTGGACTATTTTTGAAAAATTGCTAGTGGTTTCCATAACTTTTAGACCAGGTTGATTGTGGCCGCAGGCTCCGGTCATGTCGACGCCAGTGAACATGTCGAAGTGAATTGAGTTGAGTTGAGTTAAGATGAAGTGAATTGAAGTGAAGTGAGTTTCCGTTGAAACACAATGCCACGAACGTCGAATTTTCGCCCAGTAGAGCGGCCACGTCAGCCACTTTCGCCCAAAAATTTCGCTAAGTAAAACACAACTACGGCGACAACGAATTGAGCTACTTATGGCAAGGTACAATTAAAATTTTTACCAACAACAAGATTATTAATTTTTAACAAAAACTAATACATTATTTTTTAATTTCGATTTAAAAACCTGAGAATTTTTAGCATATGGCCATAATGGATCGTATTTTGCAGCTGCCGCCGGCAGCGTCGCGAATAGTCGTCGGCCGAAATTCGTCGTTTGCTTTGGTGGTGCGCATTCTCATATACGTCAGTGTGTTTGAATTTTTACAGCGAATATTAGTGGCGAAGAATTCAACGGCATTGTGTTTCAACGGTAAGGTGAGTTAAGTGGGGAAGAGTTGAACAAAGCACCATGCATAACATCTTTACTTTTATTTTAACCTTAACCTTTATCTTTCTTCTTCTACATACTCAACTTTACCCTCTTTCTTGCATAATTCTGTGCACTTGACAAATTGTCACGCTTGACAAAAATTTAGTGAAATACAGACAAATCTTAGCGGCATAGTTTTAGGCGCAAATGTTTGACAAATATTAAGTCAAGGTTGATTATATGTCAGGTGCGCAGAATTTTGCGGTTAATCTACATAAACCTTATTCCTAATATTTTCTTTAACTCAGTATCACTATTAAAGCACACATTTAGGAGACATTTCTACCCCAACCATGTACATGTATGATATTTGTATTGGTGTCACTTTTGAAAAGATTTCTACGCTTCAATTTTATTTAATTTGAAATTTCAGTAACCCTCTGCACATCATCATAAAAGTACATATCTAATGATGTATAATTCTCTATACCTTAGAAGTATAGTATGGCCGTAAAACTTGTATATCGTCACTGAAATGCAAAAAGTCGTAACTTATAAAAAATTCAAAATTTACTTTTTGTTTGCTATGATGAATTCCATCGAATTACAACTCCCCACATCACTTTATAACAAAAAAAAAATTAAAAATAGGCACGACTTTCTCCATTTCAGTGATGATGTTGTAACATTATTTTGCATTTCAGGTGACGATATGTACTTTTATGTTATTGTATAGTTTTAGGCAGGCTCATAATAAACTATTTATTTGTAAGTTTTATTTGTTGCCTTTTCCATTTATCATAAAAAAACAAAATCGTGCTACAAAACTTAATAACACCATTGAAAAAATAAAATAAAATTAGTTTGCTAGAAGATGCAATTGACAGATCGCTAGCTTAGAGTGCAAAGTTGCAGAGTCCATTCTTGTTTAATTTTTTGGTAGCCGTTTCGGCATACTTTGGAAAAAGATATTCTTCCAGCAAGCGAGCATTAACCAGTTGTATGTTTAGTTTTTGTTCAATAATAAAGACATTCTTTTTTAAGCCGGGCGGATTTCGAAAAAAAAACTATGTCATGTCTCCGATTCGCTTCAATTTTTTATTTTGATCAATCAAAAAAAATTTGCAATAAAATCTGCGTTTTGCTAATTTTAGTCCTGCAATTGCCACGCCCATTTCTAGGGGTTTGTAGCCTTAAAGAAATATCTTGCCATACAAATACTATATCTGAATGGTATTCTATCGGAAGTCGCAATAAAATTTTAATTTTGTGCAAAATCCGATGTTAACACCTTACCAAATATATCTTAACATAAGTATTGGAAAAAAAACATCTCATCATAAAGAGAAACATTTTAAAATAATTCTTGAAAAACTACCATTTTTTTAACCACATTTTTTATAGATAATTAAACGAGGATTACGGTGGTATAATTTTAAATCCCTAATTTACTGGTCTTCACTATGCAAATCAACTACAAAAAGTTCCACTGTTAATAGCTAAGTTAGCTTTAGGACAATCTTGACCTTCTTATATATAGAAATGTTAAGCCCGTTTCTTTAGCTTTAAACAACGTTAAGATGAAGCCTCTACGATGAGCAGAACCCTAGATATAACGATTTGAAGAAGTACATGATTAGTCAGAATCACGAAAAAATGCAAACTTTGATATTTCCAAAGAAAAAAGCAAAAAAAAATCCTCGAATACGTGTTAGCTTATTTCATGTATGTATGTACCCATAAAAAAAATTTAGGCCAATCGAAAGTGTGACACCAGATTTGCTGTCCGATATGAAAACGAATGTCTCAATAAATAATTTTATAGTCGTTTATCTCGAATTGTATAGAGAATTTTGGAAAATTACGTTCTTTAAACAAGGGATGATTTACAAGCAGATGAATTTCAAAACGTCAGCTATTGCAGTCGTTTTTATGTGTTCTAATGAAACCTTCATTTATCAATTTATTAAGTAATAAAAAACAGCAGAGGAACCGTAACAACTCCTCAACATTGCTGGCTTCGAACTGTTTATAAGTTACCGTCGCCATTTATGTACATACACAACTGATTTTCTTATTGTCAATATAAATTTTCTTACTCATATTACAACAGCTAATGATGATGCTGTTTTGTTGTCTTTGCTGTTGCTGTTGCTCTACGTCCGCCATAGCGGTAATCCATGTCATAGCCTCAGTTCAATGCCATCTAAAATAATTATGACAAATCGTTGGCTGTGATGATGGAAATGCGTAAAGTATTCGCAAGCTAAAGCGAAAAAGAATACGCACGTACTTGCTTTAAAGAACTGTCAGACGTGGCAATGCAAAATATTTCGAAAAAGGCTGTTAAATTGAGAAATTTCAAAAAGTAGTTGCATAAGCAGTCACACCTTGCAATAAAGTGTCTTTCGAAAATTGTTTTATATTTCCAAAAACACTTTTTGGCTGTTCACACAAGAAATGAAATTTTGACAGTCTTTACCGATACTTAAATGCAACCGTGAGCCGCGTTACTATTTGTTTGTTATATCTCTTGGTTATAATATACTTTGTTTTCAATTTGTTAATTTTTTATTGATAACTTGACAATAAAATTCCGAAAGATAATTAATTGCAAGCATTTCTGGTATTTTATTTGTTCTCACAAATTGCGATGTACCTATTACACGGCAACACTTGAATGGTTTGAAGGCACATTATTTTATTTTTAAAACTGATTACCAAAAAGTGAAAAAAGGTCCTTTTAGGTGTTTGCATGTACAAATAAAAATTCTCTTTTTCATTTTGACTTCGAATTGCGTGGAAAAGTTGGAAATAATGCCACGTCTGACACACTCTTTATACGCCCATTTATAGTAATTTGATGATAGTGGCGCATCACAATACATGGGAAAACCTGCGCTCAAAAAATTTTCTATAATTGGCATTATGCATTGGAGAATTTAATATTGTTCTATAAGAAATACTTGAAGCTTTAATACAGAGCACTTTTTCATAACGATGCTCCGGTTTATCTATGAAATGCATTCTATTTTTACAGTAAAATTGTTATTTTAATAGCTTCCTTCATTAGTTGTCTTCTCTCTTACTTTTACTTATTATTTGACGACTTGGGTTTTTTTAGCAGTCACACCACAACGGGCCTCCGCCTTTACATGACTTCTTCAAAGAACAACGTAATGGTGTAAACCGTGTTTTAAAAAGTGCTTTTAACCCGGCCCTAAGGCTTATACTTATAAGCATTCACATAGCTATGTTCAGCTATGTAAGTACTGAAGAGCTGCTCAAAATCTTCTAAAAGGCACACTAAGGGCCAGTTCCAAATGAATATTTAAATAGGCACTTAATTTTAATTTTGGATTGTTATTTAAATGCCATTTAACTTTCCTTGGGTTTAAGATCAACTTAATTTAAATATGCCAAACAAGTGGCAACACTATTACTTGCACCTTGAAATTGTTGTTGCATTTGCTTGTTTGTTTGCATTTGGTACTGAACAGCTGATTTTTCTTTGGCAAGATTGATAAAAAAAAACCTACCTATCAATAGTTGTGTTTAATGAGACCGAAAAATGTTCAGATCAGCTCAAGTTAGAGCAGAATCGAGCAGATGTCAAAAAAACAATAGAGCAAGTTAAAGCAACTCAGTTCACAAATCTCATGAAACACTTTTCAGGCAGAAATTCTCAAAACGGCTGCTTGCTCTAAGTTACTCCATCAAAAAAGCTGGGGCAGAAAATCGTGCTCTAAGTTGCTCTGGTTCCACTTAGCGCAGGCTCATGAATCAAAAACTAGAGTAAATTAGAGCAAGAAAAATCCTCATGAAACACAATTTTTTGAGATATCTTAATCTGGCGTAACCTAGAGCGGCTCATTAAACACAACTAATCTTGGTGGTTTGGTACAGAGACAGGGTTGCATATCTCATATTTAAATAGCCAATACCTCACAGGTGGTCCGATCCGATCATTGCATTATGAAGAAATTAACGATAATCTTAAATTTGTATATGAGAATTGGAGTCGGTTTTGTTTTTTGCTTAAAAATTACTGCTTGTCTTTGTAGAATAAAAAAAATTTAGATGTTTTAAAAAAATACTAAATTTCCAATTTCCGGCAGAAAATTTTGAATTGCCCTCCTTATTAGTTCTCTCAACGAAGTATCTAAATGAATAATAAAAAACCGCCTACTTTATATTTATATATGTTTTTAATTTTGGCTCATTCCACGGTAATCGATACCAAATGAAACGAAAATAATCTTCAGAATTTGAGTGTATTATTTCTAGTAAGAGTAAATAAATCTAACTTTCACGACTCAAAGGTAAAATTTCGAAATTTATCTCAAAATCTGATTTTTTTTAGTTTTAGTTTTAGTTGTCTTCTTCTTCTTTATTGGAGCTGTAACCGCCTAAGCGATTTTGGCCGAGTCCAAAACAGCACGCCAGTCATTTCTCTTCTGTGCGAAGTGACGCCAATTGGAAATTCCAAGAGAAGCCAAGTCCTTTTCACCTGGTCTTTCCCTCTCAGTGGGGGCCTTCCTCTCCTTCTGCTACCACCAGCGGGTTCCGAGTTGAATACTTTCAGAGCAGGAGCATTTCTGTCCATTCGAACGACATAGCCAAGCCAGCGGAGCCGCTAAATTTTAATTCGCTGCACTATGTCTATATCGCCGTAAAGCTCATACACCTCATCGTTAAATCGTCTGCGGTATTCGCCATCGCCAACGCGTAAAGGTCCGTAAATCTTTCGCAGAATCTTTCTCTCAAAAACTCCAAAAGCCGCTTCATCAGATGTTTTCGTTGTCCATGCTTCTGCGCCATATACCAGCAGAAGCATGAGGAGTGGACTGATAGAGTGTGATCTTTGTACGACGAGAGAGGCCTTTACTTCTCAATTGCCTACTCAGCCCAAAGTAGCACTTGTTGGCAGAAGCGATTCTCCGTTGGATTTCAAGGCTGGCATTATTATTGGTTTTAATGCTGGTTCCCAAATAAACGAAGTCGTCTACTTTCTCAAACTTGTAACTGTAAACGGTGACGTGGGTGTCAAGATGCGTATGCTCTGACTGTTCGTGTGATGACAGGAGATACTTCGTTTTGTCCTCGTTCTCCACCAAGCCCATTCGCTTTGCTTCTCTATCCAATCCCGAGAAGGCAGAACAGACGTAGCCCTAGTTTTGCAGATAATATCGATGTCGTCTGCATACGCCAGCAATTTTACGCTCTTGTAAAGTATTGTGCCTGAGCGGTTCAGATCTGCGGCTCTTATTATCTTCTCCAACATCAGATTAAAGAAATCACTCGAGCGGGAGTCACCTTGGGAGTTTAGGGTGTACCATTTACAAACTTATATCCTCGATGTTTTGCAACACCGCCCATCGACCAGTTGCGAAACCGCGTAAATCGCCATTGTGGCAAAAATGAGATTTGGTAACCCTGAACTCCAGGCATCGAGATTTATGCATAAAAATCGTTATTAAAACAACAGATTTGTAAAATAATAGCTAGAGAAAATACCGCCTATCAAGGCAATGCCTTCAAAGAATAAACCGTTTTTTCGCCCTCCTGTATGATTTGAGTGTAAGATAGGCGGTTTTGCAATTGGGTGAGGGGCGGTTTTGCAGAGAGAGAGGATAATTTTCTTCAAAATTTACAGTACTGATTTTCGTAGTCTATTGTCTTTTGTTTTTGTTGTTTTTGCATTGTTTAATCGGTCCATGGAGAGAAAAATTCTTTAGCATTGTAACAGTGTAATTTTTAAGTTTTTCGGGCAAGTACTAAATATTTTATTATATACTAGCTGTACCCTGCCACGCTTTGCTGTGGCATATTTTTGTTACATGAATGTGAAGCGATTAACGAAACAAAGCATACCGTCGGCTTAGAGTGTAAACCTGCTAAATCCGTTTTTTGGCCAAATTGACCTTTTGATGCAGTTCGAAGGAGTAGGCGATTCCGCAGTTGGCAAGCAAAAAAATACGTCAATATAAAAATATAATTGTCAAAAATTGTTTGATGAGTAAAGCTGCTAATGTACAATCAGTTCAAATTCAACTGCTAAATCCAACATATTGTGCTTCTGTCGCTCGATTATTGTTCTATCTTAGAGTATTACTTTATGCGTTTAAGCCAAGCTTTAATTTTTTATATCTCAAGGAAATTATTGTTACTTGTGGAACGAAACAGAAGGAAGATTAAATGCAGAAGAGTTTTCCAGCGTGTGGGTAGATTCGATAAAAAAAAATGTAGTACCAAATAATAGTTCCGGGGAGCCAATTACAGTAATTTTTTATAGCACCGAATGCACATATCAAACCCGAAACAGTATTATGGCTAATGCTTTGTTATCCACAACTATAAATAACAATAGCTGCATTTTTTTTGTAAGCGAGCGACAAAAGAACGCTCAACTCGGGTAAAATTTCCTTTTAGCTACTTAAGCAACCCTGTTGGTAGCTGGCAAGAAAATGTGATTAGTTTAACGGGATTTAGATACAAAAACCAATTTAAATGAGTAATTATGCGAGGTATTTGCGTAATATATATACTCTTTTAAAATATAAGTCACATGTAAAAGGAAGCAAAAATTTCCCTCTCCACTTTCCCATTAACAATTCACAATAGAGCAGTTTTTCCACTTACCAGCACTAGCCTTCAGGTCGCGTATTTTTTAGCCGATCTGGCTGAGCTCGGATAAATAGCCGAGTTTGTGTTATTGCTTTGCGTGTATTTCGTCATTTAAGCGAGTGTTCTTTTGTAGCGTGGTTGCAAAAGAATGCACTTAATATCATTATTGAGCAAAAGTTTCTTGAAGTAGGCCATACCCAAATGGAAGCTGATTGTATCCATTCCATTATCGAACGAGCACTAAAGAAAATAGATATCCATGTTCCTGCAGAATACATTGAAGTAGGTAGATTAGCTAGAAAAAATCCAAAACCATATGACGTAACTTATCTTAGTCACACGTTCTTTAAAAGCTTTAACACAGTTCAATTCTTTAATAGCATTCGTCCCGGTCGCGGCAGATATGCTGCTAAAGTAACTGATATACGAGCCCTACGGTATACACCAAGTGGCGACATACATTTCAAACTAAGATTCTCCAACGAATGGGAAGTAGTACCGCAAAGAAAATCCCCAGTAGCTGTTTCCTTGCCGTTTTCCCACCTTCCGAATTTATACGAGAGTAGGCGTACGATTGCTCGCAGAAAGTACGAGATCTCCAGTATTTCAAACGATTACTTCCTGAAGATTACCACGCCTACTATAACAATTTACCTCATGATTGAATAATATGTATCATACTTTCTGACATTATTCAGTTCCTACTTAAATTATCTTATATGTGGTCTTTGTACTATTAATTTGAGAGAGGAATACTTCACGTATAGTTACTAAAATATGTTTTATAAACTGCCTATTTTTGTTGCAATAAACGGAAGAATAAATCTGTTGTATTTTTTTATATATATATAATTGTTTTTTATCTATGGAATACTATATTAATTAACATTTAAATTGAGCTTGTAATCACAAAAAATAAAATAGAAACAATTTTATTCATACAAAAAACCTGCTAAATCCACTTCAATTTTGAGAATACAAAAACTAAAACCTGCTAAGTTAGAAATTCGCCAATAAAACCACAAAAACGTAATTTTTCTCATTCGTTCTGGATTAGGGCCATATAACGTGGCGCGATTAACAAACTATATGTAGGATTTGCCCCTTAGACTAAGAGTTAAAGATATATTTAGTTTTTTGCCTCTACAGTAAAATATGTTTTTTGGTCGTTAGCAGGTTTACACTCTACGTTTCATATAAGTTTGATTTTGCAATAAGTACTTGTGTGCACACAATATTTATCGGTTTTCCATATCCGGTTTGCCGACACGGGAACACGCAACATCTGAGAAGCAATCCGCATCTAAATCTAACCGGCCGTTTTCACGAGAAACCGCACGTGTAGACCGCCAAAAGTACGAAGCATGCTTTACTAATACTTTACTCAGAATCGACATATGCAATGACCCCTTTGCAGAAAATTATACATAGGGAAATTTTTGGAAAATGGGCATCGAACAGCCCACTTACGCCTACACATGTGTATATCGGTAACCGGTTTATCAAATTCTACCAAACTCGGCATATTTATCAACATTGGCGCAAAAAATGCAATATGTTGAAAATGTTTGAAATCGGACCAAAATTACTGCCAATTACAATATAACAAATTGCACAAATACGAAAACTCCGATGTTTTAATAACTAAATACGCCAACTTACAACAATGTCTTAAGATTTCGTACAGATATATGTTATCGATACCGTAGCGACAGAGAAAATGAGGGTTAACAGGAAAGAGATCGTGCACTTCCTATACAATTTAAATTATCACACTGCCTACTTCTCAAACCATTTAAGCTAGAGCGGCTGCGTTTCTTTGTAAACCAGCGGCAAAAGAACGCCCTACTCAGGTAAAATTTCCCTTTGGTATGTGGCAAGAAACATTCCACATAAAACGTGAAATTTTCTTTATCCCGTTCAACGAGCAATTTTTCCTCCAGTTCTTACTTTGTATTAAAAAAATGTTTGCTTTATTGCCATTTTACAGAGATATTTTTTGTTTTTAAAAACATACACAACTACCTACGAACGACTAAGTTTAAAAGTTGCCATCTTATCTTCTTGAAACTTTTAAAATGTTTTGATGTATGACAATGTCAATATTTTATTTTTTATTAACGCCACCCATTGCTTTCTCTTACGAAGCAATGAATCCCGGAAAATACTTCAGAAAATGTGCATGCTTCGAATGTTGTAAATTAATTATGCGTTCTTCACGTTATTGCTTCAATTAAAACTTTTTAGCATGACATACATAAATATGTATTTAGCAAATGCCAAGAACGCAAACATACATTCAAATTAACTTACAGAAAGATCGTAATAAAAATGCTATTGTTTAAGTGATATGCAGTTAGAGCACGCACGTATGTATGCATGCGAGTGTGTGTGTGTTTGTGGGTTTGTGGATAATAACCCTGCAAAAAATGGGACTAATCCGGGATGACTCCGGGAGCATGCGACTAATACCACTTTTGATCTCTTTATATGGAATGAACTGATCGCTTTTGTTCGAGCATGTCCTATGAAGAGACTAATTGTTCACCTTTATACCCAAACGGGTATAAAAAGCGACTAGTCACTTTTAAAAAATAAAAATAAAAATTTGAGCCAGCTGAGATTCGAACCGGGGTGCTCAGTTTTGTTAGGCGAATACTCTCTCTGTGTACCAACGCCGCACATGAAATTCCATTGACTAAGTGCGTACATATCATTAAATTGTTAATAGTACCCGTTAGAGATGAGTTGGGGACTAATTGATCTCCAATTATACCCATAAGGGATGAGTCGAGACTAATTGACCTCCATTAGTACACGTATGAGACTAGTTGGGACTAATTAATGCCCAATTGTACCCGATTGAGAGTAATCTCGGAATACTCTCTTTAGAGATTATTCGCACAGCTTTTTGCAGGGAATGGTTAAGTACAATCCACGCAATCAAGTGACACTCAATTAGTTATATGCTCAGTAATTCTTGTGAACTACTTCCCACTGTCATCGCCTTTCATAGCTTGAGGCATGCGAATTTTCCTTGGGAAAAACTGAAATGAGAAGTGGGAGGTTGACGTGCACTGGTGACATAAGTTAAGTAAACTGCTAAATAAATTTGCAGCGCACATGCGAAAATGGATACATTTAATTCCCTCTATGTGGCATCACCATTAATGATACTGTATTACTCTTTCCTTTATTGAATGTAAATTTTCGTTAAAATAGATGCAATTAAGAAACGTTAGGTATTGGAAAAGGTGTAATTTGATTGACAGATTTTTTGAAAGGATCACTGAAAATTATTTAATATTTCCATGTCGACATAAATTAAATTAAATGAATATGAATAAAAACTAAAAACATTGATAAAATATAATCCTAGATATTTACTCGCATACATATGTACGTTAATGAGTATGTTATATATACTCGTGTTACACCTTCAATATACTTCTACAAACACAAATCGTCACCTTTAATATAGCTTTCAAATTATTCTTAAAATTGAATTGTATATCGCAAAATTTTTTCCGCTTGATATTGACAGAAAATATAGAAAATGTTAGATGTAAGAGATTTGCATTAAAGTTTTTTCTAAAAGTTTGCCAACAAATTCAAATCAATTCGTAATACATTTTTATTAGCATTTGTAGCAGCCTAAAGGAATCGAAATAGATATAGACATATATGGACTAGGGATGTTGCGAATGTGCAATTTTAGGCATCCGCGGAAGCGAATGCGGATGCGAATATCTAACAGCTAACATCCGCGGATGCGAATACGAATATTTTTAAGAAACAATTAGAATCTAGCATAACGGCGCGATCGTTGTTTAAACAGAGCTTACAACTCAAACCAAATGTTTTAGGTTTTTCTAAAGGCTTTTAAAAAGAATTCTTCATTCTCATTCCTTTGGTTGTTTCAGAATTTGGTGAATCTGTAACTTCATCAGCATTTTTCGATTTTAGTTTTTTAAATTCATTTTTAATAAATACTTTCTTCTGCGACTGCTTTACAAATTTGTGCTTATAGCGAGCTAAATAGGTGGATATGGAAAATAAATTATTATTTTTCAGGAATGAAAGTTTTGAACAAAATTCTGTTTTCAAAGTCATGGCTGCCAGCCGAACCGGATCAGAATATTGTTATAAAAAAAAAACACCTCGCTTTTTATAAATATTTGATTTTCAGATAGTTACGTTATTCTTATCTAATTATAGGTCACAACTATAGCTTTTTTATTATCGATTTTCTTTATAGCCAGACGTTGATCATTTCTGCTGGAAATCCGTATTGAAGGAGCTTATTCTTTGACTTTAAATAGTAAAAGGACAGTTTTACTACAGAAGTTTTTAGCGAAGGATCGTATAAAAATACTCTTGCCCGACAAGTAAACAAAATTTCTTTTTAAAGTTGTTGCTCAAAATAAATTTCCTAAAAAGCCCTAATTATTGAAACAAATATATTTAACATCAAGAGCGAATCACGAAAATTTTGTTAAGAACTACAATGCATTGTAGAGGCTGACAAGTATGGAAAGCGCCATTTTGTTTGTTTACATTTGAAAACAGCTGAGATCACCTGATTTCCTATTCCTTCATTCTCCACGCAGGGTTCCACTCCCAATTTGGAAAAAAGCTTTGGAACACATTTGCAAAAAATTTATTACACAAGTTTATTTATTTTGTAAAATAATGAAAACAAAAATGCCAAAATGTATGCTTTCCTTTTATTTTCAATAAAAAATATTAATAAACGTGTTTCGGGAGATAATTTAAAATTTTATTAAATTTTACGTGTTTACGCAAAAATGCAACAATGTACGTGATCTTTATGTCATTGTTTTCCTTTTCAATTTCAGTATTGTGTTCGTTGTCTGATGAATTAGGAGATTTTGTGCGATGTTTTCTAAAAATATTATAAATTCAACCATTTTTTTAAATTGATTTCCAATGCAGCAGCCGGCGTATGCAGTTAACAAAGTCGACAAGACTTTTGCTTTTGGATTTTATGTATTTAGTGGACGATACCACAACAAATATATGTAAATAGGTGGTGCTAAATTTTAAACTTACGGTGGTACGAACCTATTCTTTTAGGCACACCAAATAATTCAAAAATTTGTGAACTTAATTTGGAAATGGGAACTGGCATCAGATAAAATGCGTTTGTATATCATCTACTATATTTGTGCGCAAAATGTAGCCGACTATGTTCTCTTTGACGTACGTCAAAGGTCAAGTAGAAGGGGGAACTTGTATGACTGCCCATTGATAGCTCGGTTATATAGCTTAAGAAATAATATGTTTAAAGACATTTTTATCAAAGTTGATAAATAAGATATTTGTCCAGTTTTGTTACACAAATACTCCTACGACCACAATTTGTAATTTTGCTTGATACATATAAGCTTTTTTTTATTTTTGTGTATTTGTATTTGGAGCTTTTCGGCAGGTATGTTGAAAATAAAAACAAAGTTTATTTTCTCCTACGCGTTTCTTTGTAATTCATCGCTTTACATATATTTTGTTGTATGCGTAGCCCTTCTAGTGTCATCCTCTTTTTAGTGCTGTTTCCACGTCAAAAATTCAAGCGTTGGCGAAATCTGCTGTGTGATTGTTTTTGGTCAAGTGCTGCGCTAGCGCTAGAATTTTGTCTGAGGGAAAACAACTACTTCGTTTACGATGGAACTTTTTACCAGCAAGTGTATGGCATGCCAATGGGTAACCCTTTATCGCTTACTATAGCTGACATTGTTTTAGACTAAATTATTGACGACAGCATGATCGAGCTAAGAAATAAGGACATATACATATATCAAATACATTACCAAATATGTAGATAATATATTCGCTATAGTTAAAACCAAAGACGTGGAAGACATACTGAAAATATTTAATCGACAACTACACAATTTAGTATAGAAAATATCGTGCAAAGGAAATGAAGGCGCGGGCTGCAACAAAATATATATTGTAACAACGAAGAGAGCATTACGAACCAGAATTAACGAACACAAACTTGACGCCAAAAATAAGAAAATCACCACAGCGCTAGCGCAGCACTAGACCAAAAACAATCGCACAGCAGATGTCGCCAACGCAAGAGTTTTCGACATGGAGAACCATGATGCAATAATACAGGTGTTATCAGTTGGCAACTTCTCGCTCTAATTCCGTCATATTGACTGCCTTACGTGAAACAGTGTTACTCCTTTAACTATTTTTTGCCCATTAATATAGTTGAATGTTTTTTATTTTTTCTCAGTATACACACTTTGTTTTCTTAAAATGGTATTTTATCTTATTTTATTTCATTTTATAACGAATATACTATTAAAACGAAAATTTTGTTAAGGAGAAAATGTGAAATTTTATATTTTTCCCCCATATGTGGATTCATTTCGTCCCGTTTTTCTTCTCATTCTATTGAGCTGAGGCAGTGTCAAATCGAGCTGTCACAACTGATATTACCTTGTATATTGCATCATGGTGGAGAACAGCACTAGAAATAGGATGACATTAGAAGGGCTACGCATACAACAAAATATATGTAAAGCGATGAACTACAAAGTAGATGTTGACAACAGGTTTGTATAGTAACCAACAATCAGTACTAATTTATACTGGAACCTGCAATTTTTATTGGAAAAGTGTATGATAACCCAAAAAATTTGCAAGAGAGCACTGAATCGAGAACGCAACAACACGGGAGAGCTGCAAATTCTTGCTAGTCAAATGTTTACTAGCAGAAATTAGCCAGCAGAAGAAGAAAAAGGATAAATGTCAAAAGCCGCCATTTGTTGGATTGGTATAGCACAAATAAGAGTAAAATGAGAGGAAATCAAAATATTAATGATGTACTGGACTGTGTAAGTGCTTGTGTGTAAAGCAAAGAGTTTAAAACTGTAAACGTAAAGTAGTAAAACGTTTACACAGAATATCAAAACGGTGCACCAACTATTCATTTGCAAGTTTTTATTGGTTTTGTGTTCAATAACTTTTTCTGGTAGTTTTCTCTTCTCAATTTTACGCTCTATTTTGCTTTTACGCTCTCGCTGCAGTGTTTTCTGGAGAAGCTACTATACAAACCTAATATAAACTGTGCATTGCTCCGCATTGATTATTGTGAATGCGAATGCGAATGCAAATGTTGAAATTAATGCGGTAGCTACGCGGTTGCGAATGCGAATGCGAATATTTGCAACAACCCTGATATGGATATATGTAGATATCATAATGCTCAGAATGAAAAGGGAAATCGATTAAACCATACCTGTCTGTCAGTCCGCCCGTGTATACGACAACTCGAGCAAAAGTTGTTATGTTGGTATTGAAAATGAGTGATCACACCCACCCCTCATATAACGGTATTTTCGAAAAATACAAAAACTCAGCGTCCAAATTGTACAAAATTGGTATATGAATTAAAATTTTTAGACAAAATAACACAATATAAAATGTTCTGAAAACGCGTCTGGCTTTGTCCACTCATGATCGAATTTTGTAACTCAATAGCTGCTTTACCAACTCCCACAAAACTAGTTAGGAACATTGCTTAAGGTGGAACTAAGAAATGTGTTGAAACTATTACTGTGTAGTAACTACTGAAATGTTTATATTACAAACTTTTGGAAAAAGAGCGTGACACCGGCTCAGTTATGACCACAAATATGTATCTTGGTAGCCGATTTATCAATTTTTACCAAACATGGTACACTTATTACCCTTGATACAGAAAAGCAATTTGTTGAACATTTTTGAAATCAAACTAAAACTACGCCCACTTACGATATAAGGTAAATTTCAGAAATACGAATACTTCGATATTTCAATAGCTTAAGACGTTAATTTAATTCAAGTTAATACTTACAACAATTTGTTAACAAGAAATAAGATTATTATGGTTTTAAGAGAGCTAATCCAGTCAGCTTTTTTTTATAAAATGTTGTCGCAGATTCCATTGATGACATTGTCGTATACTTGTGACAATTTTCTGAATTTCGCACGCATGTTTCTCCTTTCAAATACTAGCTGGTCTGTTCGTCTGTGTGCGGGCTTTTGTATATTTATGTATACGTAAGTATTGTCAACCGGATGAGAATTGTGTGTCCATGTATGACTCTGTTAAATCTGTGTTCCAAACAGTGGCTGAGCTGTGGTTTTTATTGTTGAAGCTGTTCTTGTGGACTCTCATTTCATGATATTGCGTGACATTTGTAAATGGAAAGATGTCATGGAACGCTCAGCTAAAAGCACACATTGTCATTGGCGCGCCCACATTTTAGTAAAGACAAATACGCACAAACGCATACCCACACATTAATCCAATAATACAGGAAACTAATCCATTTTGAAAGCTGAACAACAACAGCAATAATAAAAACTGCGAGTGACAATGATTTCATTTTTATTTTTCAAAATTTCAGTTCGATATTTCAGTGCATATTTATAAACCAACTGCATATGACAGCTTGTACATACATAGTTTAAAAATAAAATAACATACATACAAAATAAAAGAATCGGTACTGGCGAAAAAAAAATTTTTTTCGTAAAAATCTGCAATCAAACGTAATGAAATATGAAATATTTGATAATTTAGTTAGTGTGTAGTCATTAAATTGTTGCTGGCTTGCATGCAGCTGCGGCCATCACATTCATTCATTGGTTGTTGTTGCTTTAGTTGTTGCCGCCAACATCAGTTTTCGTTAATGGCCTTCAAGCGCTGCTGCTGTGCTGCTCTTCCAGCTGTTTATTCTTGCTTTTGTTGCGGATGTGACTGTCAGAGCTTTGTATGCTCCTAGTAATCTGAATGTTGACAAGTAATTTTTAGGAAAAAAAAACCGACTTCACTTCTCATGTAAAAAAAAAAAAATATAAATATATCTCATGATCCAATGACCGTATCTAAACCGGATTAGTATGGGACTACCCCTGAGACACTACCTTTCCGATGCAAAAAGAATTATCGAAATCGGTTGACGTGGTCCAAAGTTATGCGGTAACATACATAACAAAAAATATATATATATATATATATATTTTGACGAACTGATAACCTCCTCCTTTTTGGAAGTCGGTTAAAAATATGATGAAATGCATTTCATTTGACAAATATTTATGTATGCATGAATGTACAATGTATTGCCAACAAAAAGCTCATATACATACATATGTGTACATAAGTATGTATGTGTATACCTACATACGTGAATGAACATGCAAACATATATGTATTTATCCTAAGCATTTGAAGTAAAACTACAGATGCATCTGTTCACGGGAGGAAAAAATTAAGTCGAAAAAATTTTAAATAAAAAAGTGTTTAGACATTTTTTAGGGACGAAAATTTTGTCTCTTCGAAAATTTTCATGGCTTCCTTGGTTATTAGATCGTCCCTTATTCTAAAATATACATTGTCTCGTTTTCCGCCCTGAAAAATCTGCATTGCTCGTGTGAGTAAATTTCCAACTTAGGCACTTCGCACATTGAGCGCCTAATCATAGTAGTGTAATCGTTTCGACATACTTAAGTATGAAGCAAGGTACATTGAACAGGTAGTTCAGTAGAGCAGCTGATTTGATTTATTTTCAAATTATTTGGTCTCGAAAATGTCAAATATTTTTAATTTTTTCTCACAAAAATTCTGAATTGTTAAAATCCATTTGCATGTGAAACCTTTTTCCATACAAAACAAGCGATTGAATAGCAGCTTTTGGAACGTTCGCCCAACTCAGCAGCACAACCGCTGATTACTGGCCCTTGTAAAGGATGGATCAATGCTTCGAGAAGCAAACAAATTTACTAGGAAAGAAAGTTGCAACAATTTTTATTTTTTCCAATTTCAATTTTTTATTTTTTATAATTTTTTTGTATTTCACATGGCACGCTTTGATTTAGAAGAAAAAATTCAGAACAGTTTTTCACACTTTCGATACCAGAAGCAACAACAAAATACACGCAAATGTTGTTTTTGCTCTACTGATACTACCTTGGTATGAAGCTTTCATGCCTAACACATGTTTTTCAATGAAGCTCTGTACATTACGATTCATAATCTTGTTTTCGCCTAATCAAAAAAACTTCACGAATCCAAGCGCTCAACATTGTAAGGCGCTTACCGTTTTGAAATCGGCATTTGTTTACTTTTTGTGTTGGAAATAAAAATTATTTGTCATTTCAAAAGGAAATAATTGAAAATGAATTATTTCGTGCTGACCATAATTTTGGGCAAAAATTAAAAACAAAAAACTTGGAGTCTTTATGTTTTTTTCGCTTAACATAAACATCTATAAAAAATCCATAGGTATCCAATTTTCCTGAAACAGCAAATTACACTAGCGAACCCGTATGGCAGCAAAATTGTTGCTCAAGAAATTGCACACAATAAGAAACATTTTCAAAAATTGCCAAAATTGTTTTTGTAACAATAAAATTTCAAAAAATAAAACCTTATTGTACATCTACAGATCAAGGTCCTTAATTTTACATCAGGTAGATATCACTTTTCGAATAGGTGGCAATCAAGAATATTTTTAAACTTAAGTTCTTTTAAGACTCTTTCGTTTGGCGCCCACATTTTAATATTTAATATAACATATGTATAAGTTAACAAAATTCGACTTTTTACACAAGTGGCAACCCTTTTCAAACTAAAACCTTCTTAAGTCTCTTTCGTCGAACACCCATATTTTGATACATAAATATGTATGTATTGCATTAACCTAACTCCCTCCTGCATATTTATTAGAAATGGAGTGCACAGAACCACTCAGTTATTGTTATTAAAAAATAAATTAAAAAATTAACTATAAACAGTTTTTGCTCTATAGGTATTCTTTTATAAGTTAGCACTAAATAGGGGCCGGGCGCCCCTCCAATCCTACCAAGAAATTTTAAATATCACCGGCACAAAAAAAAATTAGTGTCATGTGCATTTGAATGGACCTAACTATGGTTATGTATTTCGACCCGCAGAATCCGATTTTGAAGTCAGTTTGGCCAATATACCTCCTAGATTTCGGGAAAACTTCAAAAACCCATTTTTTATTGCCGACTTTCGCTATCACTACATACTTCTCAAGTATTCTACCTCTATTCTCGTAGTAAGTAGAGGACGTTTTTTTTATAGCAAAGCTTCGTTTAAAAAAGGTTTTTTTTCTATATGTTGTTTTAGTCAAAATGCGTTCCCTTATGCA
This sequence comes from Rhagoletis pomonella, assembly GCF_013731165.1. Lineage (NCBI taxonomy): Eukaryota > Metazoa > Arthropoda > Insecta > Diptera > Tephritidae > Rhagoletis > Rhagoletis pomonella. The sequence continues at coordinate 33,309 of NW_023459184.1, read as the reverse complement.
AGAAACCTTGATTTGAGATTTTCGCCTGTTGTAAATAACCTCGAATCTCTTTGAAGTTTCATGAATCGTGGACAAATCATTTCAATCACAAACATTAGACAACACATAGGTATATTCTTTACGGCCACGCTCGGGACGTACATACCGCAAGACTAGCAAACATCTGTTGACTTCGGAATGACAAAGATCGGGTCACTATAACCTATTGCCACCATACATTGATTGTTTAGATTTGGGGTCTTACCGTTAAACTCCTTTATTAGGACAGCTAAACAGAGAAATTTCGTGAACTATTTTATAAATAATCATACAAAGTCTAGTGAGAAATTTGTGTAAATCAGTGCCGTATAATCTTTATCTCCTATACCACTGATTGCTTAGGTACAAGTTTTAGCGATCTAACTCCATTATGTAGGAAGATAAAACTATTAAATTGTGTTACCGGTTTACATATCGATCACCCAGCGGTGAAAATCACTTAGATTGGTGCTATATAAGGTATATCTTCCATACCTCTGATTGATTAGATATGATTTTTTATATGTTTAACTCCTCTATCTACATACATATGTATGCTGTGAATATAACAATTTTTTCAAATGCAGTAATCTGTTACAGTAAAATTTTCTGATGTTCATGAAAGGTATGAAGCCTTGGGCTTGCCGAAGACAGCGCTGGTCTTACTTGTTTAGTACTAAAATAGCAACATTAACAAACTCTCGGCGCTATTGCCTTCTTTCCGATGATGACTAATAATAAAAAGAAGAAGTTTTGATACATTGAATGGGGCAATCAATGTATTTCTCTGTAACATACCTATTGCCTGAAGTTCTGTGAACATGGACTGTCAGCAGCAACTGAGCTTTAACCTCTTCCACTCTTTAACTTATTACTCTCTGATTCTACGGGCAGGATATTAATTAATGATATATGTACATCCATACATATTCATGTACTTGTGTATGTACGCACCCGTGTGTAAAGTTTTATATATATCGCATTTGCGAGTTTAATATTTCGTCGTTGTAAAGTAAATTACCATGACCTATGACATTAAACATGTGACTTATAGCACATTTCAGAATTTTAGCGCACCTGCAAATGTTGTAATGAGGTGGTGTGACAAATAACGCAGGTAAATCTGTAAGTTAATGAGCACCCAAGGTAAAAATATATATTTAAGCATGCAAATGCACTCGGATACCCGGTAAGAAATCTGCTGAAAGACTATATATAAGTCCGCATCACGATGCAGGAGCCGAAAAAACTTCAACTTGTTCCATTTTGATTCAGGAATGTTAGCAAATTTTTCTTGAATAGAAAGAAAGGAATATGATCGACACACACCACGTATTTTTTTTCAAAGTGGCTTTTGACAGCACTATTTCTGAATTTGGCATCCCTGCGAAACTACACTGAGGGAAAATAATATTAAAATCAAATAGAAACGTAATTGATCTTACTATAAACGTCAACAAAAGTACTGTATATTGGTAAATATTCAATTCAATTACGCGCATATTAAAATTACCGCGTTCGTTCTGAAAAAGCATCCGTGAAGTGAATAATCAAGAAAAAGCTAAAAAAAAATTTTAACTTGCATGTTGCCTGCAGTTGAATTCGAACCCTGACCATCTCTGGATATCAACAAATTGGGGCATGCATCTTTTCGCACTCAGCTACACCCAGGCATATAAATTTACTTTCAAATGTTGAATATCCATCAACACCACAGCACGCTATTTGTACGGATAAGCACCCTGCAGGGAAAGCTACTAGTTGTGAACTAGAATTCTACCGGTTTGCGTTTCAGCCGAACTAGTTCATGTTCTATCCTTTTTCAATGTTAGCGACTGGTATTTTTAACATTGCGATGTCCTACGAGATGTCAATTGTCAGGCTATGGATCAGCATCTACTAGTATAAATACTTGTAGCATCATACCAGTTGATGAGATAGTCTGTCAATTCATGCCCCGTGAAAATCATAAGTGTGCCTTTTTGACAGAGCAAAGCACTCACGTGGTAAGCCTGAGGTCCCAGGTTCAAATCCTGGCGCAGGGAAAATTTTTTTATTTTCTATTTTTTATAAATAAATTTTTTTTGGTTAGGCTGTTGTATTGTAATTTTTAAATTAAAAAAAAAAATAAAATCTGTTTAGCTTCTTTGTTTTTATAGCACAAGCATTTCTTCCTAAATGTTTTTTTGCAATGCAATTAGATTTTCAAATTTGTTATTTATTTATTTATAAATTGAATAAATTATTTTTACTTACATTTATTTAACTTTAAAATTCTTAACCACCTCCAAGCGGCCTCGAACCTGCGATTTCAGAACCAGAACCAGTAGACTTCACGTGACGCCACAGCCGACATTCGTAAGAAAAACAATTAATTGCTTTTTATTTTTGGCTTTGGCAATTCAAAGGCAGATGTCGCTGATCGCCTAAGTTCTTCGAATTTGTCGAACTGGTAGGCACATACTAGTTAATGAACTAGTCTTTTTTCTAACTGGTTTGGCTTTTCACTGCAGGGCATGTACTATGTATGAATGTGTGTGTTGCCAACGCTCTCAGAGCGGCGCTCTGCATGCTTGGGGTGCGTATCAGTGATCGGACTTCTACCACATTGTGGTAGATCTGCCACTTTTTTGATCATCTACCACACAAGGCCTGAAATCTACCATATATTCGCGTTTTTGAGTACCTAGTTTTATTTTTGCTCGAAATAATTTTCTTAATTTTAAGAGCAAAAATTGTCCAACACTAAACACTATCCATATATGGTAATAAGAATGATATAATACAAGATTCCGCATTCCCGGCGGCGATGAAATTTCTCAAGTAAAAGTAAACAAAGCCGAATGGGAAGATAAAATAAACTGTAAATAGTAAACTTTCTCAATACTAAATTTTTCGGCAGGAAAATTACGTTAAATTTTAAAATATGTGATTTATAAAAAAATTATTAGACAAAATTAGAAAAGGAGATTTTTGTGAAAGTATTATCAAATTTCAGTGCATCTAAAGTTTCTGAGGCGTCCCGAACACCTTTCTGCGTAGGCGGCCTTCGGCCGCACTTAGGGATTATAACCTTCAGGCAGTAGAATTCTCCTTTCTGTGTTGCCAAAGAAGGGAGGCTGAACAACTTTCTGCGTAGGCGGCCTTTGGCCGCACTTAGGGATTATAACCCCCAGGCAGTAGAATTCTCCTTTCTGTTTTGCGAAGAAAAGGAGCTGAACACCTTTTGCAAAGAACACCTTTGTATATTTTTAATGCTTACTGGGTTATACCAAAGTCAGAAGGTGTTTTTATTTAATAAATTGTGATTAATTGGTTAATATTAAAGTCGTAAAGAAAGTTATAACTAATCGAGTAAAGTGTAAAGTTAAGCGGAATAACTGGTGAAGTGGCTGCTGTAAGGAGAATAGAAGTGATAGAGATATCAATAAACACGTACGACAGAAAAGGAACACATACGTTTATAAATAAACATGTACACAACACATATACAAAAACGGCACTCAAGTACACAATACATTGACAAAAATGGTACTAGACTGTCTCGCTTTGATTTCGGAATGCTTACACATTGCGAAGTTAGCTTACTACCAATATAGAAGTATTACATATATGATATATATACTCAGATGTGAACAGTCAAATACGTGCGTAATATATTTTGTATGAAAATATTATTTTTAAATTCGAACATTTTTAAACGATAATCAAATATAAAGTATTCATTTTTACTATGCATTATTTCCCTCAGTGTAATACGGCTGCATAATAAAGCTCGTCGGCGATTTCAAGCATCCGTTGATGGTTACCCCAGCAACCGAGGCAATCGGAGATCGTCGTGTCACACGTACTTGTTGTCGGCTCGTGTTGATGGAAAATCAAAAATTTTTGATTTTCCATCAACGCGACCGCTTGACAAGCGGTCTGTTTGATAGTGGCGTAAAGCGTTGACAAGCATTAGTGTGTTAGTTTGTTGTGATATGTAAAATGAGCAAGTTCGCGGAAGATAAAGATTTTAGTGGCAAGTAGCAAAAAATCGTCATCCGATGAAGACATGTTTACGTCCACCCACTACGAAATTTTATTGCAAATGGTGTTGACGCTTTATGCTTGAGTGTCGCCGGACAAGCTTCAAGCAACCGACATTCAACCCGACACTCACACATGTACTCGTTGCTGGGGTAACCATCAACGGATGCTTGAAATCGCCGACGAGCTTTAAATAGCATCGGTCAACAGCTGTTACAATTGGGAAGCATCTCGCCGAGACGTTTGATACCCACGAGATGAAAGACAGAGCGACTCCACATAGTGTTGGAGAAGATAATGAGGGCTAGGAAAAAAACTTGTGTATAAAAGGATACCATCATGAGCTTCATCGATTTGGTTTCGTGTAGGCAGAATTCCCCCAACTGTACGACCAAAAATACTTTCTTTTTCCACGCCAGAGTGTCCAGATTGTTTAAAAAAAAACGCAATTTCTGAAAAAAATCACCAATTTTTTTTTAATAAAATTGATGAAATCGATTCAACAAATCTTTTATTTTAAAAATGAGATCTTGTTATAATATAGTTATTAAAACCAAAAACGAATATAATACATTTAACCCTTAATTAGGCGCATGGGTCAAGGTCATTTCAAGTTGAAAAAAAAATGTCTTGGAGCGTGCTCGCGCTTTGGCTAGCTTCCTAACGCCCCGCGGGGTACGTAAATAACTCACGGCCAGAACATCGTCGTGTACACATCTGTCGCTACTCCCTTGAGTGCTGACCCCATGCGCCTACAAACGTAACATTTTTTCGCGGAAGTAAGTTTTAATTTTTTTTTTTTAAGTTTGATGTCGAAATAATGTTTTTTTTCTTTTTTAAGTTAACGATAATAGAGTACTTTAATATTTTTGTTAATACGCACTTCCTTTTTTTATTTTGAAAATTCTTTTTTCAACACTTTTATTGGGGTCACTGGGGACCCCATCCGACTAATTGTGTGATTTTCTTTATAGGCCTAATTAAGGGTTAATAATAAATAACACAAATCACTTATATAATAGTGATGTACAAAAAAATTTCTTTAAAAGTACGCATACTTTTTAAAAATATTTGTTTCAATACATTTTGCAATAGAACTGCGCAATTATTAAATTTATTATAACTCATATTAATTGATTAATCGCACAATCCGCTTTTAAGAGCTCGGCGCTAAAAATTAAATAACAACCTATAATAAAACGAGATCAGCTATTTCCACAATTTCTTTAAAATCACCTATAGTGTCTGAATGATTAACATTTCTGTTGTTGTCATATATTGAGCTACTCAACCTTGATAATATACTGTTTGATATTAGAAACGTTTTGCAGCAGAAACTATTATCCTTCATATTATTCGAACTATTGAATTAAGGCTTTCCAACTTCATCCTATTTCGAATCTTAGTTTTTATTGAATTCATTATGGAAAAAACGCGCTCAACAAAGCATGTGAGTGCGGCAAGGATAATAAAATGAATTTACTTATATTTCCAAACATTTTATTGCCTGTTGCTGTTTTCACTCCGTAAGGAATTATCCAAAATTCTGCAGAGTCGGCTGGAATGGTTCAGAGAAAAGTTATTCCGTGGGAAAGTTAAAAGATTTAAATATTAAGTTTCCGCTGCTTTTCTTTCCTTCAAAGTTAAATAGTGAATTGGCAGGTCCCTGAAACTCGCCATCTTGCGATTCACGCACTTCTTCTGGTGACAAAATCAAAGCCTTTTTAAAAGTATTTAATTGACTAGGTAATCGTTTCAAAAGTTCTTCGATTAGGGTGATCAAAAATTTTTGACAGTCTTTTAATATGATTGTGTTGTCATTAGCCTCTTCTGTAAAATTATCTTGGAAAAATAAGTTTTGTATATTTTTATAATTCGGAAAAATTTATTTGAAGGGGAAAAAATCGCCAGAAATCGCCAATGGCGATTTCCAAAATTTTTACGCGCAAATATCCAAAAATAAATCGTCAAATTGGCGCGAAATCGCTAAATCTGGACACTCTGGCCCACGCTGGCATTAAAGTGGTAAAACACCTTCTAAGCCATGGGAGGATCAGTGCTCGTAAGTGTTGGGCCCAAATGCGTGCTTTGAAATCAGTAATTTGAAGGTGTTTACATTGCTTGATCCGCATTTGCTTTGACTTCTCATCAATTGAAAAGGGAAGACAAAAACAAAATGAATGTAAACAAACGCTACATTTATTATATTTTTTAACACATTTTGGACACAAAAAGGCAATTATTCTTTGATCAAACTAAAAATGTGTAAAGGTTATGTATAAATTAACAATTTTTATAAACAAATTTGAAAGAGTTGTTCATTTCGTTGTGTTTGCTTATGGGCGGCATACACCGTGCGTCTGACTCATGAGTCGGTTTGGATGTGTTTGTGAAAATAAATGTGTGTTAGTTACACCAGCATGACTCTGAATGATTCGAAGGCGAGTCAACACGTACACAAATGACTCGCGAGTCAGACGCACCGTGTATGCCCCTATTAGATTTTGAAAAATTCCAAATCTGAAAGACAAACAAAAGCTTTTTTAGAACTTTTGTTTTCTAGTGAGTTCAATAAAATAGTACGGCAATTGGAACGCATTTCCTTCGTGACTTTGTTTAAATGCGTCATTCTGGAAATGTGAATTTGTATGGAGAAATTCGTGATTTGGACTGGCATTTCAGATTTCTCGCCCAAATGACGTATTTGGGCGGTCCCATTTTTCATAAAACGCAAAACCAAAATGAGCAGAAACTTTTCACTGCAGGTAATTGCTACAACAATACTGCTACACATTTTGCTGGAGGTAGTAGTTGAAAAAAACTGTGAACATTTCATATTAAAAAGTAAATTTTTAAATTAGTACATATACTAACATATATACATAACTACATATATGCGATACATCTGCACATGAGTGTCATTGCAAAGCAAGAAATTAACTTCGTCACAGCTAATTACATGTCATTTATCCATGTGTACATACCCTATAGGGAAATCCTTGTTAATTAATAGTAACTGCGTCGACTGTAGTGAAATTAAAACCATGGCTTTTTCGATATAATTCTTGTTCAAAATTCAGAAATTTACTGCGGCACAAAACTGCAACTTTCTCAAAATGCCGCTGATACCATATTATTAGATTTCTGTGCTACTTTATTTGAACATTTAATAATTCGTATTGCATATTATTCAAATTAAAATTTTAAACAGTAACTCGTGTTTTTACGAGGGCGACTATTATTTTTATTTTGATTTTAAGACTGCGATATCCCGAAGAAGGATGTTTTTATTCGAAATTTCAAAGTCGTACTCCCTCTAGACCGGAAATTTGTTTCACTAGCTTTTCACAGTGTGAACAGTAATTACTGCTTTAAAACGTTAGCCTTTTTACAATCCCCCTCTAAAGGTCTGTACGAATATTTTCATGTCCACCACGTACGTTTGCTCATCAGCAAGTATTTAATTGGTATTCAGAAAATTCCGTACATATTTACATACAAAGTTTGCAAATTATTTGTAGCACTCATGAAAATATCATCCATCCAGGGGCATGTTCATTGAACACTTACCTATGAACATAAGGGTGGAGCGTTAATTTGCGGAAGAAGAAAAAAGTTATCGAATCGAATTTGAACCCCTCTTTAAAGTTGCATTAGGGATATTTTTAAATAAGTATATTTTTGTGGATTTTTTTGCATTTTTTAGCTTCTTCCTTAGCTTAAGAGTGCAGTAACTCTACCTAACCTTAAACCAGTTTAACACGGATGTCGTATTAAAACGCCAGTTTTACGATGAGAAACTTTTTTACAAAAAGTTAAAACATAGTAAAAATGTATTTTCAAAATAAGCGTGCCTCAATTCTGACTATATCTGTGTTCGTATGGAAAAGTAACTTATGTCGAATGGCTGGCTTTATTATAATGCGGTATTCCCTTTGTTCTTCAAACGACAGGGAAATTTTTTGATGAAACTTAAGAAGAATATTTACTTGCTAGTATCGGAACTATTTCTTGCACGTTTATTTGCAATCGTATGCTGCGAATGCCGATTTATACTAACCAGCCTTTCGACATAAGCTACTTTTCCATACGAACACAGATATACATATACGGGTTTTCCAAATCTCTCGACTCCTGCATCACCTACCAGATTATTTCATCCTTCATATTGCATTGTCATCGGGTTATGAGCTAAGTTTGAAGTTTCAAGTCTATAGCTCATCGGGAGGTGAAATATTGATTGCAATATTCCAGGACCTATCCTATAGTGAAGTTAAATAAAAGCTTCTAAAAAATATACAACATGAAATTAAGAACAAAAAATTTCCAAAACTACTTTATTAATTTAATAATTTTTTCTTTACTGTTAAATCGTTTTTCGTTCCAAATTTTCGCATTATCGCACGAGATTTAGTATTGGAACACATAAACCCATTTCCAGCCTTTTCACCAATCACCAGTCATTGATGCTTCAGTGACAATGGTTACACAGCGTTCATCTGCTTGTTTATGACAAGGATAATCCGGGATTTCCATCGTGGCTCGGGTATTTGATCCAAAACTGAACTCGCATAGTATTGGAGGCGACGTCATTTGTCACTTATTCCATTTTATCATAACAGTCTAATCATTTACCCCGAAGCTTAGCCTGCACACTTTAAATAGACTCACACACAATATTTGATTTTTTCGTTTCGAAGTAATTGCCAATTTTGCTCAAGGTGTTTGACAATTTATCTAAAGAAATTACAAAATCTTCATATGTAATGCGCATTTTAGTATATGGTTGCCTATCGGCTATCAGTCGTCATACATAATGGGGCGCATGAGCAATTGTTCCTGGACTTATGTTACTTAAAGTAAACTACATATATCCGCTACAATGAAACGGTTATGTTGCACGGTATAGCAGTAAATTGAGTCACGGAGAGTTGAAGGCAGGTTTCCCAGTGCTTTTTCTATAGGCTCGGAATAAACTGTTCCAAAGGTAATTCGTTCGCTGGCAGCTAATAAATGAACCATTGGAATGATCTCCCTTACTTCAGTTACATAAGCCGGATTATTTACTACACTTTTGTAGCGAGTATTTGTAGCATCCTTTGTTTAATTCGGTTGATTTTTCGTGAAAAACGAATACATATATTTTCTTTTACCAGAGAAAATGGTTAGATAGCTTAATGAGAGTCGAGTTGATACCGTAATTAAAAAGTGTTTCTTTCGTGGCTAGCTTATTCGTACAAACGTTGACCCCACTTTACCAAAAAAAGTGCCATATTACACTTCAATCAAAATAAACACAAGTAATTTCAAAAAGATGGTGATGATTCTGACTTAGTTACGAACTTGTTATCCAGCTCTATGAACCCTTCTCCGATTTTTTGAAGAAATTAATCCTATTCGGTAATTGATAATTCAATTTTTTTTCCCCCAAATATTTTTTTCAAGCCTTTTCGTATCTTCTCAGTTTTGAGAACTAATCGTCATTTTTATACCTTTCATGAGCATGAAATAGTATTATAACTTTGGTCCGATGTTTGTAAGTACCAGAATAAGAAGAGATAGACCCATTAAAATGTATACTTAAATGATCAGAACGTCGAGCTGAGTCGATTTAGCCATGTCTGTCTGTCTGTCTGTCTGTCTGTCTGTATGTCCGTCTGTGCAATCTAGTCTCTCAGTTTTTCAGATATCCGGATGAAATTTGGTAGGTGGGTGTATTTTTATAATGTATTTATCATTTGTTGGAACCGGAAGAATCGGACCACTATAACATATACATAGCTCCCATACAACTGATTGTTCAGATATAAGATTTTTCGTTATAACTCTTCCATTTAAGTAGCTAGGAACATGAAATTTGGCACTGTTGTCACTCATTATAAAAAGAATACTTTCAGTGATAATAGCGAAGATGGGGTCCGATTGTTCAGATATGAAATTTTTTGCGATAACTGCTCCATTTATGCAGCTAGGAACATGAAAATTCTCGCCGTTTTCACTCAGTGTTAACAGAATACTTATAGTGAAAATTACAAAGATCGGGTCACTATAACATATATCTCCCATACAATTTAATGTTCAGTTATGAGAATTTTCGCTATAACTCCTCCATTTATACAGCTAGAAACATGGAATTTCGCAATATTTTCACTAATTATCAACTGAAAGTTTACAGTAAAACTAACAAAGGTCGGGTCTCTGTAACCTATTTATATCCTCCATACAACTGATTGTTCAGATATGGGGTTTTACTGTAAAACTCCTTTGTTTGGACTGCTAAAACACATAAATTTCGTAAGCTATTCTATAAATAATAATCCAAAGTCGACTGCGAAAATCGTCAAAATCTGTGCTGTATAAGCTTTATCTCTTATACCACTGATTGTTCCTATACCAGTTTTTGCGATATATCTTCTTTATATAGCAAGCTAAACCCATTAAGTTGCGTTACCGGTTTACATACCAATCACACAGCAGTGAAAATCACTTGGATTGGTGCTATATAAGGTATATCTGTCATACCTCTGATTGTTTAGATGTGGTTTTTCATATGTGTATCTCCTCTATCTATGTATTCTGTTAATATATAATTTTTTTCAAATGCAGTAATCTATTAAAGTAAAATTTTCAGATGCTCATGAAAGGTATGATGCCTTCGGCATAGCCTAAGACAGCGGTGCTCTAACTTGTTTTTATATGTTTTAGTTTGAGCCCGGCTTCCGACCAACGTCAAATAAAACAAAAAACAAGTGTTTTCCTAATAACGGTCGCCCTCGTCAGGCTGTGGCATACCACCTAGTGTATTCTGTCATGAAAAACAGGTTCTCATAAAAATACAATTGCCGTTCGGAGTCAGCGAAAAGGTCCCTGTCCTTTGTGTGACAACATCAAAACGCAAGCAACCTCCGAAGCTCGTCCAAACACTAACATATTATGCAAGCGCCAATCTATTATTATTATTAAGTGGCATTAACAAAATCAATGCACAAATATCAAACAGTTCTTTAACATTCTCTAACGTCACTTTAGCCACATCAACGAAAGCCTTCTTTTGAAATATAATTTTTAACCGACTTCCAAAAAAGGAGGAGGTTATCAGTTCATCGGAATATTTTTTTTATGTATGTTACCGCATAACTTTGGACCACGTTAACCGAATTCTATAATTTTTAAATGAAAGTTACCTCACAGGGTGTCCCGTACTAATTTGGAAATTACAGTTAATCTTAAATTTGTATATGAGAATTGAAGTTTAAGTTGGTTATTAATGGTGACAAAACAATACACGTACCGTAAGACCAATAAAAGTGGGGGATTCTAACACGAACATTAATACCAAAACGAAGTATGTACCTTTGAATAACAATAGACTCAAAATTAACTTGAAAGGACCATAAAATAAAACACAACGAAATAAAAACCCACTTTAAACAACTGTACTGGCTACTGGAACGGCAATCTAAACCAACAGTACACAATAATGTACTGATCTACAAGGCAATAACTTCGGCTTTTAAAACCCATCTGCAAACGATAAAAGCTCAATTGAGAATTCTTAGGAAAATAGCAAATGCGATTTACTACATATCTAACAGTGATTACATCGAGAACTAAATATTGACGTGGTTGACGAAGCAATAAAGACATAAAGGGAATTACTTCTAAACGGACTACTGAGCCGCACAAACCCAACAATGAACCAACAACCTTTCAAGGAGAAATACAATCTTAGGCGACTAAAGCGAAAAAAAACATGCATCTTAGCCGTTTTATGATCAAAAGAAGTCATTGTATATATGCGTGAAAAAGTAGTTTTATATACATGCATACATATTATTATTGTATTTATAAAATATATATATTAATTGCTTTACAGTGATCTGCAATTTTAAAGAATATCTTCTATTGATGTTTCACTAATAGATAGTTGTAATTTTTTATATGTAAGCAGTAAAAAATTTTTAAGGCTCAATGCAATGTTCTACATCCTATCGCTCCGTACTGAAAACTCTAAAACAAAATTTTACGCTTCACCCTAATTTGCGTCCACACGTATGTATGTAAGTAGATACATATTTATTGTTGATGTAAAACTGTAAATTACATGCATTCAAAATTACCTTTCAAAGTAACGACGACGGAGTCTGTCAATAATGTTAATCCCGTAATCCCGGGACTCCTTTTCTTGACAAGTGTTGGCTATATTTCCGTTTTTTATTTAATAATTAATATTTTTTATAAATGTCTAGCTCGTTATGCACATAATACCGTGCGATAGTAAAATTTACTCACAAAAATCTATATATGTATTCGCGAAACCATGAGCCAAATAGAGTAAAATTGCGTTTTTAGTTTCTCAGTCTGACGTCAGTAATTAAAAAAAAAAAAACATTTAAAAAAGTCAGTGAAATGTGCTTAGAGAAATTAAAGAGAAAATTCTGTATAATTTAAACAGATTCAATTTTTGGAGCATAAGGACGTGTATGCATTGAGAATGTCCTTTTAACATTTTATGGGTTTCAAACCCATTTATTTATTACACTGTGCAACAGCATTTTTAGGGGCGCAATAATTCCAAAACGACATTATTTTCAGTGTTTTCAGTGAGGGATATAACGGGTTAAAATGTTCTACAAAATTATTCCTCGTAAAATTTTAGTATGTGGCCCGAAAAAACATATTTCTCTCCGATATGTATTTTAACTCTTTTTTTAATTTATTCTACATAAAGGCGCTTAGGCAAAATAATGCAAATTTTGCCATAGCAAAGAAATTTGACCAAAGAATGTAAAACGAATTTGAGGTTTTACTATATGGATCATGGTCTTTCATCCAGAGTTGGAATCATTCCGCCCCCCAGACAATGACCCTCAAATTGTTGCGCAGTGTTATTTATTTTATGGTAGGAGAGATAGAAAATTTTGTTTCGATTTACGTTGTTAAAAAGTAATGAATATCTAAATTCCGGGACCCCGATATTGTGATAATGACATACCGAAAATCCCGAGATCGTAAAATGCGAAAAAACTAACATTCCTAATGTATACATACATTTATTTTTTTATACTACGGATACCTTTTAAGAAACTTCTTCTCCGTCCCTTTTTATTGTTTATTGTTTATTGTTTCTTTCTTGTTTCTCTCTCTTCTCTATTATTGACGTATTCATGCTGGTCTTTTTCTGCCTCTTTTCCAGGACGCATGCAGCAAATGCGGCCTTGATATCACAAACGCACATGGGTCGGAAAGTGCCACCCCCTCTGCTACGCTCTCGCACTTTGCCAGCTATTATTATGCCCGGCATTCCGGTTGTCTCGGTTAATACGGACCAGCAATTTGGTAAGTATCGGAACATGTTATTAAAAGTATTTAACTAAATGATGTTGCGTGGATGTATATATGTACATACATACATACATATGTATATATGTATTGTATGTATGTCTATTTAAGCTTGCAAATGTGAACAGATAAGAACTTTCCCTGTCGGGAATTTCATAGTCGACTACTAAAATAGCCTACTTTTGGCTAACTTATTACGGGTAACTTTTAATTGGTTTCAAAGTCTTGCAGGGCTCAACAGAGGGGATAAGTATGTATGTGTTCATGTAAAATTATTTCACCATTTTTTCTTTCGACAAACAAACTTGTGTTCAAAAGCAAAAAAATTTATGTAAAGTATTTATGTACATACCTATATTAATTGTCATTGTGTTTTTATAGAAAGCGAGAAAACATGGATCTACCCTGTGGGGAAAATCTCTTGTTTTGAACTGGTGTGCTTCTAGTATATTTAGAACCACCACTAGTTCGCGATAAATCTCTATTACATGCAAATAACTGGCGAATTTAACACGGCGATGTCATGGGAATTTCATATTTTTCCCAGCTGCATTAACTTTTCTATACTTCAGAACCAGTCCTAAATTCGACATATGGGATCTAGTTTGCTTTGCTTTGTCTATACTGGCGCCCGCATAAAAAAAACATTAGGGCTATTCGCGATTCGGTGTATAAGAGCTGACAAATTTATGCAATTGCAGAAATATGCCATGGATTGTGAGCGACCTTTATTAAACTGTCATGGCAAAGCTTTTGCAATACAATTTTTGTGCATCAGCTTTGGTTTTGTTTATGAATGCAATGCATAGCATTTTTATGCTATGGATTTTCGGTATTGCAAATTTGCCAAGCCATGACAAATGCAAATGCGTGTATTTTGTTTGTGTATTGCAAATAATTTGCAATACAAATTTGCAATGCAATGATGCTAGGCCATTTGCACCGGATCGCGAATAGCCCTATTAAAGAAAAAATTAAATGACTATTTGTAAACCTACTAGGTATAGAGGGTGCTTTGTATCTACTATTACAGTAAAGAGAGTACATTGAAATACAACGGAGAAAAACTCTTGGCAACAAGTGGTACTTTGGACTGAGTAGGCAATTGCGAAGTAAAGTCATCTCTTGTCGTACAAAAATCTCTCTCTATACGTCACTCATATTACCCGTGTTGGCGTACAGTGCAGGAGCATAGACAATCAAAACATCTGATAAGGCGGCTCTTGGAGTTTTCGAGGGAAAGGTTCTGCGGACATTTGCGCATAGGTGATGGCGAATACCAATTTACAATGATATAGAGATAGTGCTGCAGATTAAAATAAAGTAGCTCCGCTCGCTTGATCATATCGTACGAATGGACAGAAATTTTCCAGCTATGAAAGTTTGTGCCACTCTGCCAGAATCGCGAAGGCGGCTACAACGTCAATCAAGAAGAAGAAGATAGTGCGTTTGGGCTTTAGCTCGTAGGCATGTCTTTGCACCGATCTGGGTGCTGATGCATAGCGTTGGGCCCTGAGAACCTATGGTGAAAGACTAGGATTGGAATACAATGATTCTTGTCATACCAGATGCTCTGCAAATGCTCTGCACTGGGTAAGACTAGAATTAAGTTTCTGTCAAATCTTTCTTTTATGATCTAAAAAACATGAGTGATGCACTGCATCTTTTTATGTTCTTAAACTTCAAGGGCCGAATTTAAGAGAAATAAACAACAAAGTATCACTGGTATGATGATAACCACCAACCGCGGCTCTGGAAACACTTGTAGACCTGCCACCTCTGCGCATTGTCATATGTAGAGGGAATTATGCTAACTAAACTCGACTTTTCAAACAAATCGAAATCATCTTCTAAAGTATTTCCAACTAAAATCTTCTTAAATCTCTTTGACATTGTAGTACACATATATTTCAATAAACTTATGAACTAAATTGAATTTGGTTGTTGAAGCACGTGGCAACCCTCTTAAATAAAGGTCAGAATTAAAGAGTTTTAAAACGTATTTCGATTGATACCCATATTTTAATAAATTAACAGGTGGTAACCCTCTTCCAACACCCCAAAAATATTCTTAGCATTCAAACTAAAGGTTTCCTAACACTCTTTCGTTTGACATCCATATTTTGATATTTCTTATAACTTGTGTATAAGTAAACTAAATTCGATATTTCAAGCAGGTGGCAAGCCTCTTCAAAATATTTTTAAACTACTACTTTCTTTAACCCATTTAGTTTGGCGCCAATATGGTGATTTATATTTCTCTTACCTAATTCCCTTAATTCAAATTGATTTTGATTTTTTAAACAGGTAGCAACCCTCCTAGAATTAAGTTAAGAAAGAAGGCTTTTCAACGTCATTTCGATCGATACTCATTTTGTAATAATTGGTTAAATTTTTTAAATAATTTCAACTTAATATTTTGAACGGTGCTTATCTAATGGCATTAATTATTAAAAAATTTACATTTAATTGTTAAACAGGTAGCAACCCATTTCGAAAAAATAAAACCAGTTTGCACACCCAGAAGCCAAGCGCTATAATTTTACACCCCATTTTTGAAAATCTTATGTCCTGAACAAAAAATCCCTTCGCGTACTATATATAGATACTAGGAATGTTAATCAATGGATTCCGAGATCCTATTGGCAAATATTGTAATTTACACTGATGGCAATAATAAAAACTCCTTTTCTTGACCAGTATGGGCTATATTTCTTTTTTATTTAATAAATAATGTCTTAATATATACAAATCCCGTGTCACTGTGTTCGTTTACGCTAGTCTCCGAAACCGCTTAACCGATTTCAATGAAGCTTTTTGGGTGTGTGTTGTTGGTTCCAACTTAGGATAGTTTTGAACCCAAAAAAATAATATTTTTTTTAATCGAAATTTTTTCTATGATTCTCGCGTTCTTAAAAATCCCGTGTCGTTATGTTCGTTTATGCTAACTACAAACTGCCCATATCCGAAGCGGCAATTATCCAATGTTATTCCCGGCTACGCTTCATATGTATGTTTAGGTAGGGGAGAAATAGGTAAGATAGCAACAAAATAATGTACATGTTATGTATTTATGTGTACATATGAACATGCGCACATCAACAGCAACAAGAAATTTACCATTTGGACACCATCCAATGTTATGCATTCCCCTGGCTGATGTTTGAACCGTAACCAGGGATCGTTTTGTGCTCAAACCTAGTGAAAAACAACAGTAATCTTTTGTAAATTTCGATATCAAAGGAAACGTAAGAAACAATATAGGTCTTCACACCGAGCTCGGTATTCGGTAACTCGGTGTCTGGTAATATTTTATAATGTATTTTGTTTGTGTAAAATAGCATAACACAAACAAAATACATAGGAAAAAATTACCGAACACCGAGTTACCGTGTACCACGCTTCGGTGTGAAGACCCAAAATATCTACGATGCATGTAACCTGCCTATGTATCGGTGTGTAGCAGGACACACCCGAGCGCACTTGTGCACAAGGGTATTATAACTTTCTTCACAAAACGTTTGTTTGTAACAGGCAAAACGAATCGAGATAGATGTAGACAAATGTATACGTAAATGATCAGAATGAAAAGAGAAATCGATTAAGCGGTGACTGTCTGTCCGTCCGTCCGTCCGTCTGTCCGTTCGTCTGTGCACACGATAACTCGAGTAAAAATTAAGATATCTTAACGAAACTTGGTACGCGTACTTCTTTCGGGCGTAGGACGGATGGTATTGAAAATGGGCAAAATCGGACAATAACCACGCCTACCCCCCATATAGCGGTAATTTTCAGAAATACGAATACTGCGATGTTTTAATAACTACTAAAGATTATTAACTCAAAATTGATATTTACAATAATTTTTAGACGAAAAATAAGAATATTATAAATTTTTGGAAAATGGGAAATGGAAACTTTGCACAATTGTTGGCCAAATGGCCGATGGTTATTTTTCGGACAATAACCACGCCCACATCCCATATAACGGTATTTTAGAGAAATACGGAATATTCGATAAATCAGTAAATATTAAAGGTAATTTATTAAATATTGATGCTTGCAACAATTCTTTACCAAGAAATATACTTATGATAAAATTTTGGAAAATGGACGTGGCACCGCCCCCTTATGATCACATATATGTATCTCGGTAACCGCTGTACCAATTTGTACCAAACTCGGTATGGTTATTGTGCTTGTCACATAAAAGCGAAAATTCTTGAAACTTCAATATTTCGAAATTTAAAGACGATAATTTACTCAAAATGGGCTTAATATTACGCCATTGTCAGATGCCTTTTGTTTTACTTTACATCGGATTCAGATTGTGTAGCGACTTTTGTTCGTATTTCTTTTCTGACGAGCTACAAACTAACTCTACAGCTTCTAAACTTTTCTACAGACAATACACATATGAAAAAGTTTACCCTTAAAGTTATTGCGAGTAATTAATTGGCTGTGATAAAAATTGCCTAAGACTCGGGAAGTGTCTAAACATACCTGCAAGCAGTGGGATTGATTACGAAACTAGGAAACTGTAACAACTAATATGTACCCACACTTGTCCAGTTTCGCTAGATGCTGATGCAAACAATTTGCTGTAATTCAATTAAAGTCAGACTACTTTCAGCTAACAGGGGAGTCTCGTAGGAACCGGTGTTTTTTTAGATTTTACGATTGCTTTCTGACTTATTTTCTTCTTTTTTTTTGCCAAAATTTGTTTTAATCTTCTTCTTACCCTTCTAATATCGACCTCATAGTTTACATAGGTACGTGTACACTGAAAATAAAACCTGCGTAAATATAACGAAAACTTGCGTAAATCTTACGCATTTTTTCGTCATTTTGAGCCACGAAAGTTTTCGTTGATTGTACAAAACCGTTTTCGCACATACTACGAAAATATGAGGCATCAGATCTTTAGTACATTTTACGAATGTATTCGTTATATTTACTAAAGAATTTTGTACTATTTACTAAATAATTTCGTGCTATTTCTTAGTCTTTTACGAAACAAAAATAATTCGTATATTTAACGAAATTATTTTCGTAAAATCTGCACTTGTTTCGTAGAATGTGCGATTTTGCTTTCATTCTCCACACTGTAAAAAACATATTACGAATTATAACACAACACTTTTGTTTTGTTTTTATCGTTAATTTTGAGCATTTTTTTTTAACAAAATGTTTTGCAAAAATGCTTAACATTAGTGATTAAAAAATAATGAAAGTGTTGTGCTATAATTTTAGTAACGTTTTTATAGTGTTAATAATAAAAGCAATCATACGTTCTACGAAAGAAAAAGAAGAATTTTCTGACTACACTGTAGTTTAGAATTAATAAAAAAGGTTATTTTACCTATAACAAAACTTAAGTATTTTATTTATATGCATACGAATAGGTTCTATACTAGATACATATTTTTTATTGCTTAGGCTTCATTCAATAAAGTATATTGATGCAAAGTGTTGAACTAAATATAATTAGATATAAAATATGAAAGAATATAAAAATACTGGTTTTAGTTTCATAAACATTATAATATTTTTATGTAGAGGCACTTGACAGATTCGCAGCTTCATTGATGTTTGTTTCCTTGACGACTACAAATTAAAGGAAAATTATAAGGCGTCTGAAAAGCAAGTTTCAGTGAAAAATCATACATGTACTTACTTTTAATTTCATTAAGTAGTGCTCCTGGCGTAGGCTTGCCATTGATAGGTAACTGATGAAATTGCCTATTTTTCAAGTCACAAATTGCAGCGCAAGGGGCAGCGTAGGCGATGTTAAAAACATTGTATGCTTAAAAGCATAATATATCCACAACTTTAGTATTCGATTGTTTTTTTTTATTGTTTTTTTTTTATCCAGCAAAACTTCTTTAAAACGTTTAAAATTATATTATACGTCTCACAGCAGCCAACCAGTAATTTCGCAATGACACGCGATACATATAAATATGATGAAATATTAAACTGCCGGTAATTTAGCATATTGTACGAAAATATTCGTCTGTTATACGAAAAAAATAAGTTTCTGCATTTGTTCTATGTCCGAAAGTATTAAGTAAATTTTACGAATACAGAATTGTAGATTTCGTATATTTTAAAACCACACGTAAATATTACGAATGCCTTCGTACAATATACAAAATTATTCGTACAGAGATTTGTTCAGTAATTTACGAATGTGTTTCGTAAAATAAACGTAAAATTTCGTAAATTGTACTGAAAAAATGCCTTACGAAAGTCCTTTCGTTATATTTAGTTCGTAAAATCTTGTTTTGTTGTGAAAAATGTGTTCGTATTATGAACGAAAGTTTCGTACATTGTACAAAAACCAAGACTACGAAAGTTTTTCGTAGCACTTTTACAAAATTTTATTTTCAGTGTATGGTGCTTTTATATAGAGGGGCACTACATATGTATCATTACATTTATTTGTTGCATCGTTGTGTTGCAACTCACACAATAAATCCAATTATTTCCGTGGCCATAAGCAATAACCACCCAAGTCTACTTAAGAAAGAATTGAGTTATATATGCTATCGCATTCTGCAACTACTATTCCATATGTATGTGAAATTCCGCTATTAAAAAAGTTATAAATGAACATATTTTGGTTTCTCCATAAGGTTAACATACAATCCAAATATTTAAAACAGTTTTTTTTCGAATTCAGGTATTTCGACTTAGGCGGTTATTGCTTATGACCACAGATTTTACCTTATATTTTCTCACAACAAATCCAATTATTTTACCTTATCGTTTATAACAAAAAATTTGCAACTTATTCTCACAAACTGTCTTAACAAATTTAATTTTACACTACCTCCGCTTCACTTTTCTAGACGAGCGCAGTAGTGGCCTCTTGGGCACCAAGTCTGGCAGCGGCACCAGTACCGGCGGTGGTGGCACCAATCGTTGGTCTCTACTCACCCGCCAAACACCCACCACACCTGGCTACACCACCACCAACAATAACAATAATGTGGTGAATGTAAAATCATTGAATTTACCAAAAGACGACATGGGCGTATACCGTCGCAAATCTTCCGGTAGCACTACCACCCATACAAGCACTAGCATCAGCAATAGCGGCACACCCATTGTTGGTTCTCAAGTAGCCGACGCGGCCCTGTTGATGCCCACATGCGAGGATTTCGAATGCCAAGCAGCGGATGGATCAGTTTTGCTCAGGTAAGCAAGATTTCTTGCAACTAATTAAATTTTCAAGTGTGGTAATAAACAAGGGCATACCTTAAACTGTAAGCTGTTATGTTTTATTCTAAAACCTTCAAATTTGAAAATATTTACAGGATACCTGCACCGCACGTTGTGGCCGCGCGCGCCTACCGCTTGGCGTCAAAGAAACGCAGTACTGGTAACACCACCCACGATAGCCAACAAAAACAACATCACCCGCAGAGCAGCAGCAATACATCGAGCGCTATGGTTACGACCGCAACTGCCAGCGGTGCTGAAGCACAGCATCCCTCAACACCTGATGGCGGCGATACAGGTGGCACCACAACCAATACAGCATTGACACGACGTCTGGCCAAATTGCTTCATCAGTCGAGTATGTCTGCCTCGAGGCTAACAGCAGCCGCTTCCCCGCATGGTGATAGCGCCGCTACAGCCACCAACACAAACAATTTGCTGCCAATTATGCCAGCAGCTGCGTCTAGAGACGGTGGTAGCTCGGACGGCGGGGGTAGCTGTTTGGATGAGGCACCACGTCGACTTTCGTGGGAGAGGTGAGTGATAATATTTATCGCAACCGCCGTTGAGATACCCACATAAGTGCTAGAGGAATGCGACAACATTTGCACTGGGTACATACTTGTATTAGCAATAAAAATATTTTTTTAATATGTAAACTTTTTGAATCAAAACGTAATACAAAAGCGAATTTATAAAAGGTGGTAGCAGCAGTACAAAAAAAAATACACTAACAAATTATACGCACAATGACAATAAGAACACAACAAATATGCACCAAACACATAATTTTGACAATCAGTACAACCTTTTATGAATTCGCCTTGCGTAATACGTAAAATGCTATATTTTTCCCTTTTGCTTTTTTGACACGCCGGCGTGGCTTAAGCGTCTTTATATGCATCATTCTTAGCATTTTAATATATGCAAATGTACATACATATGTCTCAATAATATCGATCCCTTTGACCTGTTAAAAACAACAAAGTTATAATATCCTTGTATACAAGTGCGCTGTATAGATATGTACATAAATATTTCTACCAAATAACCACATTTTGAGTTCAATTCTCCACATTCCAGCAATTTAATTGAACTTTCCACATAATCAAAAGGGTATACATATGTATTTAATACTCACAGAATTTTTTATGAGATAACTGTAATTATGTTAGGTATTGTTAGGTTGAAATGCCTACACTTAGGCAAAGGGCAGCAGGCCCATTGTGATGCCATATACAATCATCCCCGTTATATTGCGACGCTTACTTGGGATCAAACAATTTCCTTCGCTAATGCTCTTATGATGATTTCCGCTATCTCTGCAATGTCTTGTAGAGAAGGCTTTACGTTTAGAGGGTGTAAGAGCCGGTACTTTATACCGCCTAGTAAAAAGGACTACCTAAGTTTAACCGCTGTCCTGCGATTAGTTGTGATAAAGGTTGGTTCACTTCCCTTATTGAAAATGGACCAATTCAATCTTAGCAAAAAATAATAGATTGACTCGCCTTATTCAATCGCATTCACGTCCTCTTCCAGCATTAATATAGTGTCCAGTGGCTTCACCAGCCTATACTCCTTGCACCCTATTTGCAGGCTGACTGTAGTGATGTCTCCAGTACTAAATTGCGGTGGGATACAAGAGTTTGTATTAGTTTTGATTAAAATGTAGGCGCGGGGTTTCCCTTTACCATGAGCACTAAATAATTCCTACTTCAGGGTACCCAAACAACAGATCCTATTACCAGTTATCCATGGCTCTTGGACCAAAGCGTTGTGTATTTCACCTGGTGACAGTTGAAACAGGAGAGCAACAGATGCTGTTTTACTGTGATGATATGTGTGACCCCCATCACGTGAATCTCGTGAGAAACTCAATCTCGTTGTATGACCTCCTCATGGACTTGCCTGCCGCAGAGTTGGATAAGGCGTACCCGCTCAAGTTCTCGATCGCTTGACCTTGTAATCGGTCTTTGCTAGCGCCTCCAGGATTTCGTCGTTCAAGGGCAGCACTGCTTGCATTGTTGGCGTCGTTGGCTCTGTGTTCACAACTATCCAATTGTGCGTACCTCTAAACTATTAGGCGGGCCCCCTGATACACTTCGCCTACCCTGCCGATTGCCGCGTTTTACAGCTCCATCATTCTGCAGTCATCACAGGCAATAAGTTTCACGTTCCCCTGGAATCAGCTATCATCCGTGCAGGAGGGTGGTGTTCCAGGACTCTATTTCTTCATTTGCAGCGCAAGCGGCATGAACCTATCTCCATTAGTTCTTGGGGCTCCTATCTTCCTCATTAATTTCGTCTCTGGTGTCCATAATTTCCGGTTCTTAGATATCTCCGCGAAGGATCGAATCCATGCACCGTGTGTCTTGACCCTTTTCGGTGTCAGTGCCGGGCTTCCTGACCTTTGACGTTTTTAGGTCTCTGATTTGCGACATTGGTTTAAGTAATACGAAATACTTTTCATTGCCCTCGCTATGTCCTCTTGTACCTTCACGAAGTCCTCTTTCGAGACCAGAATTCGCGAAGCCGTACCTCAGTCTTGGTGGGTGGCCCTCGCTGGGTTCATTCGGACGAGGTCCTTGGCCCTATTGCAAGATACTCGATGCTTACCGTGCAAACCTTCCGACAAATGCTGTCCCGCTCCTTGTGTGAACGTACCCTTAGGGTACTTACATATAGAGAGCCGAGCGACACTAAGCTAAGTAAGTCGGGGATTATCAGATGACAGAATTTGACTTCGACTTCGAAATGTATCACCCTATCTCGAGTCACTGCTCGCTGAACAAACAACATGCATTTCATCAGGGCTCTGACAGCCGAACCATTTTGCACATGGCCGCCAGGAGAGATTAGGAAGAGATAGAATCCATTCAGCACTTCCTATGAGAACGCCCCGTACCCCGGAAAGCGCGTCGAAAGTTTCTGGTGGAGCACTTCTTCAAGAGCTTAGGAACAACTTTTGCATCGCAATAGGCCTGATCGGTCGCCTAGTGATCACTTTTAATAGAGTTGCTCGTTTAACTAACCGCTTAGAGCTGTTCAATTTATTAATTTTAATCAAGAACCGATCATTACCAAATCGGTGCTTGAGTATTCTATCGTCACGGGGACATTTGCACAGCAAAAATGGATTTTCTTATTTAAATTTACAGCAATTCTATGTTTCGACAAAGCCACACCTAATGCACTAATTTATGTGTTAGGTATTACCAAATACCAAACAAATGCCAACTTAATTTTATTCGGGAATATACTGAGTTGTAATACAATATTTAGGAAAAACCGCAGAATCCATTTTTGGACTCCAGAAAATGTATTATACTGCGAAAGAAAGTATAGATACGAGCGTTATACATACCTAATGACAGTACGAATGGGGATTGCTTTAAATTTCCATTTTAAAGTTACCTGATGACAGTACGAATGCGAATTCCAGCGATTTATTTTGCGTGTTATTCTATTCGTTATAATAGTTTTAAAGTCAATTGAATTTAAGACTAAAAAAATGAAAATTAAATGATAGTTTAAAAAACTAAAAACTCGCTTTTATTACAATGTGAACTAAAATGTAAAAAATAATTTATAGAAACGCAGATTTCATTTAAGGGGAATATGAACTTCCCTAACTTGATTTAGTTAAACCCTTAAAACCAACCTAAAGTAGGATTCAACTAATTGACAATAAAATTAATTTTACCAGAAAACAAAGCATGGGGTGTTTGTTAGATTTTGAAGTCCTGCTATTGACAATATTCAATATTACTAAACTGAAAATTAAAAGTTCAAAACAATTGATATCATTCACCCCAACTTGTGTCTTCCGCTAAAATTTATTTAATTGCCAATCACTTTAATCCTATTTTAGGTAGGTTTTAAAAGATTAATTTAATGAAGTTAGGGAACTGCCTATTCCTCTTACACGAAATCTGTATTTCTATAAAATATTTTTCACTTTTTAGTTTAACGGTTTTAACGGTTATGGTGGAGATTTCGTATATATGACAGATTTACATCTTTTTTAATCTAGAAACTAAATCTTACTTTCCAAATCCAATAAAAACAATTACACAGGTTTACAAAAAAAGTGTATGCATATTAAACCAATGTTATTCGACACACTGAATGCGAATCCGAGATCCGTTATCCGCCATCACATCAGGTTCGTGGTCAGTTAAAAGTCAAGAAGGGAAAAATGCAAGACAATTCTTCTGAATTTGTCCTCTAGATGACCTTGAGGAATCAAGGGACCCCATATTCGGATTCAACGACAACAAAAACCGAATATTTTATTTTTATTTTTATTGAATAAATTTTTTTTTCTATTTGACCCTCAAATTACCTCGCACCTGACATTATGGAGGCATTTCTTCTGCATGTATATACGTGTATGGCATTTGTATAAGTGTTAATTTTTAATTAACTTTTTCGCTTTCTTTTAAGCTAATTTTAATTTTGAAAAATTTTCTGCACTTCAGCATCAAAACCCTTTCCTAGTGATGTGTAATTCTTTATACGTTAGAAGTATAGTTTAGCTGTAAAAGAAAAAATGTTTGTCTATTTAAATGCATATAAAAAGGTAGTATATGTATATACTTATGTATTTTTGTACTTATAAGTACATATGTACGCATGCATATGGATGTACAAAGAAAAAAGACTTAAGGCCGCTTTCTCAAGTAGCTTTTAAATTCCATCTGCCATTTAAACGCAAATTTTGTTCTAAAACAAGTAAAGAAGTATAAGTTAGGGCGAAACCGAACTTTATATAATATTTTTCCCAATTCCCAGTTTCAACAATATGCTATGATATATTGAAATAATTGGACCAAATCTGGTGGAAATCGGTAAGGAGGTTATCAATCAATAATCTTGTGTCTTGTTAAAAGATTGTTGCAAGTTGGCATCTTTAGTTATTGAAAGATCGGGGTTTTCGTATTTCTGAAATTTAACGTTATATGGTAAGTGGCAGTAACTTTAGTCCGATTTAAGAAATTTTTAATATATTGCATTTTTTGTGCCGAGTTTGGTATAAATTGATAAACCGCGTACCGAGATACACATATGTATGTAGGCGTAAGTGGGCGGTGCCACGCCCATTTTCCAAAAATTTCCCTAAAAATCATTTTCCGCTAAGAGGTCATTGCGTACAGTGATTTAGAGTAAATTAGCTTAAATAGTTATCGTAGTTTTTGTATTTCTGTAAATTACCGTTATATGGGAGGTGGGCGTGGTTCTTGTCTGATTTCCAAAATGTTCAACCAGTTTCTTAGTGAGGTGCTAAGCAATGCTCTCACCGAGTTTGGTAGGGAATAGACTACAGAGATACAGCATTTAATCATGAGTGGACATTTTCTAAATATTTTATAACTGTCTTACTTTATGCCGAAATTCTACTCCAAATACCAACTTTCAATAATTTTAATCCAGTATTTGCGGAAATATCTTTGTTTTTGCATATTGTGAAAATACCATTATATGGGAGGTGGGCGTGATTATTGCCCGATTTCGCCCATTTTCAATCCCAACCTACCTTGGATAGGGCAACTTACCAATTTTCGTTGAAATAATTATCTAAATTTTTTCTCGAGTTATTGTGTACACGAACAGACGGACGGACGGACAGACATGGCTTAATCGATTTCTCTTTTCATTCTGCGCATTTATGTATACATTTGTCTATATCTATCTCCATTCGTTTTGGGCGTTACAAACAACCGTTATGCGAACAATACCCTGGTGAACAAGTGTGCTTGGGTGAAAGGCAGATACATTATATGCAACAATTTTATTGAGTTTGATAAATTTTAAAAGTTACCTCAGAAAACGGTCTTTAATCATCAAATAAATCTGAGTTACATACATGCTTATGTATATTCATTTATGGGCACATGAATGCCCATGTACTGTTCATTGATTCATGACAATAAGAGTTGCCTACGGCCTTTTCCCTTGATTTCTAAGAATTTCGAGTTTTCCCTCACACGTGGGTGCTCTCACATTAGGTGTGTTTGTGTTTATGGAAATTTGTCAACGTTGTTTCGGTAAAATCTAAAATGGGTCGAAGTTGTCGCTTTAATGTTCACATGTAAAACATTTCTGTTTGAATGCACATTTTATCGGTTGTAATCCTATTTGCACATAAAAGGATTTTCGGCACTAAAATTTTTGTTAAATGTTTGGCCGAGGTTTTGCTTGAACTTGTGACATGAATTTATATCTTATTCAACAAATGGAAGGACTAAGAATTTTACGTCGCTGCTTAGCCGCACTTCTGTTTAACAAAGGGTAGAATAAAGAGCTTCAGTTGTAGAACGATTCGAAGAAACTTTTAAACCGGGCCCTAAAAACAAGTGCTGGGATGAAACAGAAACATAGGGAGTAGTAGAAATGGATTTGCTCAAAGAATAACTACTTCAAAGAATAACTAAAGCAAAAGTTCATAAAAAAAAGATGAAATCAAGCAGCTAACTACTTCCAAACTAATTCGATAATGCAAGTCTAAATTAAATTATATTGTAAAACATAACAATTTTTTTTAGGTGCCAGGTAACTCTGGAATACCTGGTAATCATACATCTGATCATTTGGCTAGAGAAAGTTCAGACCAGGCATTACTTGGTCTGCATCCAGTTATAGCGCACCCAGCTTCGGCCATCGAAGCCACCATCAGAATCTGGGTGAATATTTCTCTGATTTATTTGCAGATCTGGTAGATTTAAAGCCAATTAAAAAGGAACACGTAAAAGTACAATGAACGGCATGCGGCCTGAGTTTTAATTCTGCGTGCGTTGTTTTGTGTTAGTTTATGAGAAATTGTTTCATAACGTAATAAATGTCGCAGGGACCAGGGAACGAACATGGGACACACCCAGTGAAAACCCCTCGACTACGATCGCCGCCATAATCACATTTAATCACATTTCCACATGAATACATCCATATGTGTGTACAATCTTTTTTGTGCAGCATACTTATTTGAATTTGATTGTGCATGAATTAATAAATTTTTCAATAATAATGTAGTAGCCCGGTCAAGTTAAAAATTCAAGGCTATAAGCATTCGCATGGAGCTGAAAATGTGTGCGAACATTGGGAATATCATTGTAAATGAAATGTAAAAAGATCCATCTATGCCACACCTCCAAAAATATGTATTTAAAAACAGGGTGACATATATGGGTTTTTTGCATTTTCAACCCAAATGGTGAAGTGTAAGTGTGATCGCAGAATTATCTGTACAAATTGGTTTGATAGTTTTGTTACTAAGAATTACCATTTTCGAGACACAGCGATTTAAAAAGCTGTGTCCTGGATAATATGCACACATTTCGAAGCCACCTGTGAGGTACTTGGCAAACTTTTTCCCACGAATTACTGCCTTCCTGTTGAACTAAATAAATTCCATCAGGTAAATTATCCGAGAAAGTTTCTTTTTCATTACCGCATGTTACCGCGTATTACTACCGTTAGTTTCGAATTTTCATACGTCTCTCAGATTTGCTTAATCGCTTTGGAGGTATTTTTAATTAGTACTGTTGATTTTTTAAGTAAAATATTCATTTTAAGTTAAATAGTTTTTGGTTTTTTATTGAAAACTCTAAAATATGCCTGCCATCAATAAAAATAATTCTCGATGCGCGATAGAAAAATCAATGTTTTAATTAACATACCTAGATATAGGTATGTATAAAATAACATATCAAATAATTATTCGAAGCTAGGAAAAAGTTAAGTTCCGCTGGCAAAGCAAAGAATATACTCACGAAACTATGGGCCAAATTTAGTAAAACTGCGTTTTTAGTTTTTTCTCGGGCTTCCGGGACTGTCTAAAAGAACTTTGTAGTTTTAAAGATAAATATGATTAATATGGATACCAAATGAAACTGAAAATTCTTTAGAATTTAAAGGAATCGAATCGAAATTGTTATATTATGGTATACTAGTGAACCTGCATTGATTAAATTTTTTAAACAGGTTAAACCCTATTCAAAAACCTCTAAAAATATTCCTAATGATTAATCTAAACAATTTCTCAGTGATGAGAGGTCTCGCATGGTGTCGGTTTTAATTTCATCAAATTTCAAATCTCCCTGTAACTTCAAAAAATAAAACCTGTGCACATCTATGTAAAATCCCTGTTCTTTAATTTGACTTCTCGCTTTGGAAATTCGAAATAACGGTGCAGATGTAATGACCTTAAAAAAAAAATAGATGGAAACTCTAATTAAAAATGTTATCAGCCTATAGTTATGTATCTTTCGTATAAGTAAAACAAATTCGACTTTTCAAAAAGGTGGCAACCCCTTTAAAAGTATTTTCAAACTAAAATTTTTCGCCTGGCATTGTTATACATATGTAATTCAATTAACTGATGAATTAAGTTGAATTTAATTTTTTTAAGCACATGGCAACTCTCCTAAATACAGTTTAAAAATAAACTATTGTCAAACCCATTTCGAGTGATACTCATCTTTTGACAATCCATTTAACTTATCAAATAATTTGAGGTTAATTTTTTCAACAAAAAACAACAAATGTTCAGCTTAAAACTTTCTTAACACTCGTTCTTTTGATGGCCATATTTTAAAATATCATGTAACTTGTATATAATTAAACGAAATACCATTTTCAAAACAGGCGGCAACCCTCTTAAAACTTATTTTCGAACTAAAATTTCCTTAAATATTTTTCGTCTGACATTGTTATAAATATTCCATGTAACTGATGAATTAAGTGGAAATTTATTTTTTAAACACGTGGCAATCCCCCTGAATATAGTTCTTAAATAAAGGATTTTAAACCCATTTCCATTGATAACCATCGGTTAGTAATTCATTTAACTTATTAAATAATTTTAGTTTAGCCCTTTAAACTGGGGCAACCCTCAAACACATCAAAAATGTTCTAAATTGTCAAACTAAGTATTTCTTGAAGCTCTTTTATTTGACATCCATCGTAAATATTTCATATAAAAAATTGTTCAATTAGACTTCTCAAATAGCTGGCTACCCTATTCAAAATATTTTCAAACTACTATCTTCTTAAATCTCTTTTGTATGACAACCATATAGCGATACCTTATTCACTTACCAAATTCCTTTAATTGAAATTGAATTACATTTTTTAACATGTTATAAAGCCTTTTCAAAACCATTTCGATTGATACCCATATTTAATAATTGATTTAACTTTTTAATTAATTTGAACTTAATTTCTTAACAGGTGGCAACTTTTTTTTAAAAAAGTGAGACCTTCTTGAACATCCATACCCTATGGCCTTTAATTCGGTACCTCACTTTTGAAAATCGAACGGACGGTGCGGATCTGAAGGCATTGATTATTAAATTATTTGAATGCAGTTTTTTATCAGGTGGCAACTCTTTTCGGAAAAGTAAAACCTTGCTGCACATCTACAGACCAAGCACTTTAATTTGACATCTCATTTTTGAAAATTAGATTAGTCCTTAACATATAATTTTTTCAAAAATCAGTATTTCAAAATATCAAAATTATTCAATGTTACAATTTTAAAAGGACATTTTCAATACCCATTCATCCTTATTGTCATAAATGTTCGTACATGTATGTATGTGTACGTATATGTCATGTAAAGAAATGCCTAAAGGCTGGTTTTCACTATGTCAAATTCAGTGGCATTTGTCGTCAAATAAGTGAAAACACATTGTCAAATGGGATCAAAAAGCGGGTTTCCGATTGATTTGGATCAGGATAGGTCTCTAGTCATGTACATGCGCTGCGAAATCGGCTATCTGTCAGTTTCTGGGCCATAATATCATCGGTAAAGGCATGGATAAAATAGATAAAGTTGTGTCAGAATATGTCGCCAAATTTTGGAGTCAAAATATGACATAGTGAAAACCAGTCTTAACTCTTTGCTTCCACTTATGTACGGCACTTATATTTTTCAGTCTTTCAATAACCCACAAATTAAGACACTTAAGAATAAAAGTCCCTGCCAAAGTGGCTTTGCCTAAGGGAAGTTTAGGTTGGTGTTATGCAGAAATTTTGTTTGGCAAACTGCGTCCAATTGTTGTTGCAGCAAACTCGGAGAGTTTGGCGACTCTCACAGCAAACTAATTTTGTTTGGTCAAACTGCAGCAAATTCGGTGTTGTCATATACAAAAATTTTAAATTGTGCGCGTTATGTACATCTGAAATTCTCATTTCGTGTTGGCAATAGCCATAAAAACCATAATGAACGTGCAACCCTGTGCCAAACTCCACATAACCACCTCCGAGCAAACTAAGCAGCCGCCATTTAATTTAGCAAACAAAAGTTTGTCTGCATAACACCGACCTTAATCAGTTGCTAAATAACCCACAACGGAAAACACAAAAAGATGCACAGAGTGATTTGCCACGGTGAGAAACACTCTTTGCTTGAGATATGAGTGTTTGTGTCAGTGGTAAACACTATACGAGACCGGTACATAACTGCGCGTATCCACAGGATAAAGTTTATATCTTAATACATATGTCAGAATATAATTTGCCAATGGAGACCGCTCATTGCTCTTCGAGAGCAATATATGTCTGAGCTTATATCTTGCCATCTATTGCCGGCAATTTGGTAGTTTGA
Organism: Rhagoletis pomonella; assembly: GCF_013731165.1. Classification (NCBI taxonomy): domain Eukaryota; kingdom Metazoa; phylum Arthropoda; class Insecta; order Diptera; family Tephritidae; genus Rhagoletis; species Rhagoletis pomonella. The sequence goes on along the minus strand of NW_023459184.1, from coordinate 2,087 downwards.
CAGCTTCATTTTCATTTGCAAGAAAATTTCCTGGCTGCAACATCATTATTATTTTAATATAAAAGCAAAAATTGAGCTGTTTCCTGTTAAAATATTTGTAATTATGTATTTGGATGTAAAATAGCCTATTTTATAAATTTTTTAAGCGGATAAATCCGGCAAAAATACGTTTTCGAAGCTATCTTATAAATGCTTATATCAAGATATAAAAAGCCCACACAAATATTGCCACTGATATAACTTATATCTATTATGGACAGCAATAAGTTTTATCTTGTGGAGACGGCCTGTAAGAAACGCGATTCCTCGTGACTGTCTTTCAAAAAGTCAACATGCTTATTGCAAGGAAAGGTCGGTGGATACCGCGCTGCACACATTGGTAAAGTGGTTAGACGAAGCCTTCACGTATGAAAATTATGCAGTAGGGGCCTTCCTCGATATCGAGGGGGCCTTCAATGTCCCTCCGGAGGCAATATTTGGTCACGTCTATTCATTATGTGGGGGTTGAAACCAATGAAACCAATAAGGCTTGTCTACAATTTTCTTCTTGACAGAACTGTCGCAGCGGAGAGGGGAAACCCCTTCACTCAGCGCAGAGTCAATAGGGGCATGTGATGTTTTCTCTCCCCTGCTCTGGATTGGAGTAGTAAACGACATTTGAAGTAATTGCTCATTATAAGCAATGTAGTTTTATGATGATGCTGTTTTGAATGTTTTTAATCAAACAAGTAAGTTTTAGCAAAAAAAACCGACTTCAATTCTCATATAAAAAAATATATATATATATATATTAGAGTGGTTAAAAAAAATTTTTTTTTGGAAATTCATAAACGCTATCTGAAATTATTGTTATTTGTGATAAAAAAAAGAGAAACGTATTTTTTTATTTTGAAAAAAAAAGTTTTCTTAGAGGTCGCGCTGGTCGGTTTTTTATAAAAACGCTGATGTTCTCAATTTTTTTATTTTCTTGACATGTTAAAATGCAGCTAAAAACTTGGGCAGTTAGAATGGGCCTAGAGCCCGAAAATATGCTCTCGAAAAGAGACTAGTAAAATTAAAGCGTTGATGCTGAACGATTTACGCATTGGATCCAAAATGGCGACCAAATTAAAAAAAATGATCGGAATTGTTTGAAACTCTTAACCGCCATTTTGAATTTTAAAAATCTGACATCAGATTCGTAATCAGCAACCCCAGAAACCCACTGGAAACGTGTTTTAACCCTTGAAAATATTTAAAACGTTCAGTATCAACGTTTTAATTTTAGTACTTTTTTTTTAATTTGATCGCTATATTGGTCCGCCATTTTGAATATAAAAAAATTGACTTCAGATTCGTAATCGGCAACCCCAAAAACTCTCGAGTGCCGGGTTTCGAACAAATCCAATCATTAAAAAAAAAAATGGACCGCCATTTCGGATTCGCCATTTTGAATTTCGTAAAACTGACTTCAGATTCCTAATTAGCAACCCCAGAAACCCCCTGGTAACAAGTTCCAACCCATGGCAATACGTAAATCGTCCAGTATCAACGTTTTAATTTTACTAGTGTCTTTTCGAGAGCATATTTTTGGGAACTAGACCCATTCTAAAGGTCCAAGACAGGTGTGTAATTAAGAGAAAGTTCACAAATCATACCAGAGAAATTATATGTAAAAACCACATTTTTAGCTGCATTTTAACATGTCAAGAAAATAAAACAAATTGAAATCATCAGCGTTTTTATAAAAAACCGACCAGCGCGACCTCTAAGAAAACTTTTTTTTTTCAAAATAAAAAATACGTGTCGCTTTTTTTATCACAAAAAACAATATTCTGGTGTAGCGTTTATGAATTTCCAAAAAGAGTGTTTTTATGAACCACTCTAATATATATATCTCATGATCCACTGATCGGATCTTAACCAGATTAGTATGGGACCACCTCTGATACACTCCCTTTCCGCAAATAGAATTATCCAAATCGGTTGACTTGGTCCAAAGTTATGCGGTAACATACATACAAAAAAATAAATAAAAAAATAAAAAAGTATTCCGACGAACCTTTTTTGGAGGTCGGTTAAAAATAACAAATTTCCCTTGACTGTGA
>NW_023459183.1:68367-70979 GCF_013731165.1 Rhagoletis pomonella | reverse complement strand
TACGTAAAGCAGTGTGCTAAATGCCAACTTAATAAAGTAAAACCAAAACCTAAGGAAAATTTAGTTTTCACGCCCACACCAAAACAACCTTTTAATATAGTAGTGATAGATACAATTGGACCATTACCTATGTCACAAGTTAGCAACAAATTTGCTTTAACGTTAATATGCGATTTGACTAAACACTTAGTCACTGTGGCCATTCCTGATAGAGCTGGGATACTATCGATAGTACCGCCACTCGATAGTTTTCCAAACGATAGTTGAAAACATCGATAGTATCGATAGTACTATCGTCGTGAAAGGTATTGAATTGAAATGCTCAATTGCTTGAAAATTAAAAAATTAATAAATGTATACAATTAAAAATTACTTTGTAAATTAAAATGATTGTATAATATTTTTTTTTTTAATTTGAGTGCATCAAAAAGAACTTCTTATAATAATAAAACAAACTTATTAATTTATGCGTCTGAATTATATAACTTATATACATACACTTGCATCCCCTTGAATAGCGACATGCAAAATTTGAATTTATTTTTTATATGGCAAAATTAAATTCGGATTTGAAAAGAAGTGAAATTGGCTATAAAAATACATTTATAATACTACAAAACAAACAAAATAAAAGACATTCGTTTAAATTGACAACTCATACTTATAAAAGTTCAACTGAGGTCAAATACGGAGGCGCATATCAAAATCCGGACAAGGGAAATTATTAACATTTTACCATATTATAGGTTAGGTATATTATAAGAAAACGATTGTAGTACTGCTCAAAATAAAAGCACAAAAACATTTTTTAGCACTTTTGACTATCTTTTTGTTTATTTAGTGTCTACTCATTTTTTATAAAAGTTGTCAAAAAAATAAAAACGTACAAAATAATTCAAAATTCAAGCTTTTTAATTCGAACTTCTATAAAAATTTTGTGTAAGCAGTTTTATAGCTTAATAAATTTTACTATAACTCCCAATGACTTAAAATATTTTTTTTGCCGACTGTGTTGTGAATTTTCTTGCATAAAAAAAAGTAATGTAATGTGTAGAGATGTAAAGAAGAGACATTGTGAAGTCTTGCTAAAACCGACATCGATAGTTTTCAAAAACTATCGATAGTGGCGACAGTTTTCAACTATCGATACTATCGATAGTATCCCAGCTCTAATTCCTGATAAAAGCGCAAAAACAGTTGCGACAGCCATTTTTGAAAATTACTTACGGAGCAATGAATTCAATTAAATCGGATTTAGGCACGGAATTTAAAAACGAAGTTTTGTCCGAGTTAAGCAGGCTGCTTAAAATCAAGCATGACTTCTCAACTCTGTATCGACACGAAACGGTGGGAACTATAGAACGCAATCATCGTGTTTTTAATGAATACTGACGGGCGTATTTGAACGAAAATGATTGCGAATGGGACACTTATTTAAAATACTTCACATTTTTCCATAATACTACTCCAAATTCAGTATTTGACAATAAATGCACACCATTTGAACTATTATTTGGAAAAAAGATACTCTGCCACTTGAAGTAAAAAACTAAGTTTTCGATCCAATTTATAACATAGAAAATTATTCCAAAGAAGTGAAATTTCGGCTGCAGAAAACACATGCATTAGTAACAGACCTAATTAATAAACACAAGCTGCGAAACAAAACTTTATATGACAAAAACACGCGACCATTGACATTAAAGGAAAACGATAGGGTTCTTGTTCAGAAGGAGCCATACGACAAACATCGAAACATTTACACTGGTCCATACGTAGTACAAAATATTAATGGGGTTAATGTTACTCTTTACGATAAAGATAAAAACAAGCACTTTACTGCGCACAAGAACAGGATTAGAAACACTAATACTATAAATGTAACATAATTTTTAGCTTTACAACTGAGAATCCTCAAAGATTAGTAAACCTTTTTTTGTCTCATTATACTATTAGCGTAGTAAGTCAATATCTAGTTACTCAGTTACTAGTTCAACAAAATCTGGCTATTTTTAAGATGCAATGAAACCAACTAATAAATTTCATAATTGCAAATCAAATCAAAACTGAATTAAAAGGAAAATATAAATATTATAATACGATATTTAATATTATGAATTGGTCTGAATAAAGGAGTTTTAAAGGCCGGAAGTATAATTATAAACAAATGAATGTAAATTTGATTCATTAGAAATTCCTTTATTCAAACCAATTAAACCTTAAAAGAGGAAACATGTAAGCGTGACACTTGCCTGCTTCTTTTCATTTGGAAGGGAGGTGTAGTGGCACCTTAATGAAATTGATAGTTATAAGTGGTTATCGATGTAATTCAAAAATAATATTCTGGCAGCGCTGTTAGTTTTAAGGAGATATTATAATAAAGCAGTATACTCTCCTACTGAAGACAGAAAAGACGTGTTTGACTTTCGAGCTCTGACTGCGCGAATACATTTGCCCATTAAAGTACTTATGTATAACGACAGTTGCTTTTGTTAAACAAAAATAATTTGTAATGAATTTACCAGTCTCTGTTTTTCTGATTTATTTAACTACTGGTAGTACGTATAACTTTTAGTAACCAAAACCAAAATGCAATGGTTTTACTAGGCTTT
>NW_023459183.1:62128-68357 GCF_013731165.1 Rhagoletis pomonella | reverse complement strand
GTAGGTTTGTAGGCCTCACACCCCTTTTCAAATAGCCCAAATTTTCTCCATGAGTATGGGCTTGATTTCAACTATATACATATCTCCATACGAAGTTCCAGTACTGTACCATGAATACTTTCAGAGATATGCAGTATAAAAATTCGATTTACATGGGAGGAGCCACGCCCCCCTTTCCAACAGCTGCCCTCTTTCTTCATGAGTATGCGATTGATTTCGTATATCTCCATGCCAAGTTCCAGAACTCTACCATGAACACTTCCAAAGATAGGCAGTATGAAAAATTCGGTTTGTATGAAATATGCCACGCCCTCTTTTCCAATAGTTCCAATTTTTCTCCAAGAGTATGCGATTTATTTCGTACATCTCCGTACAAAACTCTAGAACTCTACCAAAAAATTTCCAGAGATAAGCAGTATGAAAAATTCGGTTTGTATGGGAGATGTCACACCCCTTTTTACTATAGCTAAAATTTTTCTCCAAGGGTATGCGATTGATTTCGTATATCTCCATACCAATTTCCAAAACTCTACCATGCACACTTTCAGAGATATGTAGCATGAGAAATTCGGTTTGTATGGGAAGTGCCACGCCCCCTTTACATGTAGATTTTTTCAGCCTAAAACCATCCTTGGGACACGTGCGGCAGGTGGCAGTTTCAAAAAAATCGCTTCAGCCGCTCTCGAGCCTTGCGAAAACTAATAAACGGCTTTCTAAATATAAATTAGTTGAGATATATTAAATATTATAATTATATTTTGACAGTATCCGTTGTTTCTGATTGGCGCAAAAAAATCTTGCCTAGTGACGAATTCGCCCCTTGATATGGTCGTTATTTAAAGCTATTTATATTCGAAATTGCATGAAAATTGGAAAACAGGAATCTATAAGCTTATCCAGGAAAAAAGCTACCTATCTACCGAATTTTAAGGAAATCGGACCGTAAATACGATTTTTTAGAATAGATCAGTCCCTGGTCCACTTCTCGGAACAAATGGACCATATATCCTAATATATGCTAAAAAACTACTTACGTACCGAATTTTAATCAAATCCGACCATAAATGCGATTTTTTGGAATAGATCGGTCCCTGGTCCATTTCTCGGAAAAATTGATCACATATGCTAATACATACTAAAAAGCTAACTGCGCACCGAATTTTAAGCAAATCGGACCGTAAATGCGATTTTTTGGAATAGATCGGTCCCTGGACCACTTCCCGGAAAAAATGGGTCATATATGCTAATATATGCTAAAAAGCTACTTACGTACTAAATTTTAAGCAAATCGGACTATAATAAGATTTTTTCGAATAGACCGGTCTCTGGTCCACCTACCCGAAAAAAAGTAAAATTTTGTTAGCCTAAAACATGGTGGTTACCGAAAGCTATTTGTATACAAAACTGCATGAAAATCTGACCAGCCGTTCGCGAGATTACCTTTTACAAAAAAAAGGGACTTCTCTTTATATAATTAGTATAGATAGATATAGATGCTCCACCCCTAGAAAAGTGTGTTAATAATGTTCACATAGTTGATTGCTAAGTATTTAATATGTATGTGTATATGAATGGAAAGGCCTGTTGATGTTGATGATGAGAACAAATAAAATTTAATTTGAAATAAAAGAAAGTTTTATAATTACTTATTTATTTTGATAATAAGAATTTTAAGCATAAATGTCCACAATTTTATGAATTATAGCTTTGCTGTTGATTATAGTTATAGCTAATGTTTTTTCCTAAATACTTTATTATTTGCTTAAGAGGCTGTAAGTTTCCAAAGCTATCGAAGTAATCAATCTCATTATCGTTTTTCCAGTAAGCTACCCAATGCGTTCCCGGACCCTTTGAACTATCCAAATTTATTATTCCACATTCTCTCTTAAATGGTTTACGTGGTAACTTGTCACACATAAATACCCCTCTAAAATTTGGAATAAATTTTGAATACTTCTTTAAGTCTACATCAGTAAGAGGTCTTCTGGGTAGCTTCATTAAGAGTTTTTTTGGTATGGTTTTAAATATAATCCGAATCCCTTTTTATAAGGTTATAAAAACATTCCTTTTCCCACTGAAATAGCTTCCATTGTATTATTATGACGTTTCGCCTCCAATAACTGCTCCGTTCCAGTTTTTATAGCATTGATTGTTTTAATAATTCCTGCTGTACCGCCAGATAGACTTCCAAGTGCTCCTAATGCTACGAATAAAGGCGCTAATGGGAGAAATCCTCCAGATTTAGGAATGATATTACACGTGGTGTTTTTATTTTAGATTTTTTTCCTCTAAAAATATTATTTACAACCTTTCGTGAAATTTTTATTAGAAAGTTTTATAATTACTTATTTATTTTGATAATAAGAATTTTAAACATAAATGTCCGCAATTATATGAATTAAAGCTTTGCTGTTTATTATAGTTATATTTAATGTTTTTTTCCTAAATACTTTATTATTTGCTTAGGAGGCTGTAAGTTTCCAAAGCTATCGAAGTAATCAATCTCATTATCGTTTTTCTAGTAAGCTACCCAATGCGTTCCCGCACCCTTTGAACTGTCCAAATTTATTATTCCACATTCTCTCTTAAATGGTTTACGGGGTAAAGTGTCACACATGAATACCCCTCAAAAATTTGGAATAAATTTTGAATACTTCTTTAAGTCTACATCAGTAAGCGGTCTTCTGGGTAGCTTCATGAAGAGTTTTTTTGATATGGTTTTAAATATAATCGGAATCCCTTTTTATAAGGCTTTAAAAACATTTTTTTCCCCATTGAAGTAGCTTCCATTGTATTATTATGACGTTTCGCCTCCAATAAGTGCTCCTTTCCAGTTTTTATAGCATTGATTGTTTTAATAATTCCTGCTGTACCGCCAGATAGACTTCCAAGTGCTCCTAATGCAACGCATAAAGGCGCTAATGGGACAAATCCTCCAGATTTAGGTAAGGGTATTACACGTGGTGCTTTATTAAAAATTTTTTTCCTCTAAAAATATTATTTACAACCTTTCGTGAAATTTTTATTGCATCTTTTAAGTTATCACTTTTCTTTAAATTTTGTTAAGCACTTTTTAAAGCATGTTTGAAGAGATGATAACCCGTTTTTCCTCCCACTTTCTTAGTTTTACTATAAATGTTCCCCATACCGAATTTCGTTTTTGTCTTCATTATATTTGTAACTAACCAAGCATTTGTTTTCTCATTAAGATTGCTATCCTTCGCTGTAACTCTTTCCCAAGCCTTCTCAATTAATTTTTTATCAGCAATATGTCGGTTATCTAAATCTTTATTATATAAATATGATATATCATGTTCTCTACAAGCAGTGTCTAGTAGATTAACCCCTCGATCTCCTCTTACTAAAAGTTTCCGTAGTTTCGTTCCAGGTTCACAAAATTGATAACTAGGCAAATGAAGTTCAATAGGAAGCTTATTAATTATATTATTTATAAAACCTTTTCCAACGACTAACGATTTATGAATAAGCCTATTTTCTTAAATAACTCTCATATAAAATAATATTATATTCAAATAAACGCTGAAGTTTTTTTAATAAATCTATGGTTCTATATAATTAAATTCTAAATACCAATTCAACAGTTAATTTATATTCAAATACAATATTATTATATGATTTAGATCAAACTTCTACATCATACATCGCTTCCCTATTTGTTCTACTATAATACTTTAATTTAGTCTTAATATCTAAACCCCTTCTTTCATATTCATGTTGGTGTTGATGTTGCTCCATTATGTACTCCTCAATTTCACCGCCACAAACGATTAGAAATTTTCCATTGTCATCCTCTTCATCCCATTTTTTGTTAAAAAAAAAGCATGGGCTGCTCTGACTGGGATGCCCAAAACCTGTAACCGGGGACCCTCATCTTCATCTTCAATTCATATATAAGGTTTTTTCATGTCTTCAAAGCACAACATCTCCAATTCGAAATTGAAGTTGTACTCTCCACGATGCTCGCTATTGAGGATTCGATTGATTCCAGGCATGATGTGTTTTATAAGTATCTTTAAACAAAGTAATAATTTATAATGTACAGTATTAGCTTATTTATACACATTTCATAACTATATAAAATGCATTCAGGTAAACTGTTGATAAAGAACATATTTAAATATACATATATTTTAGTAATCTATTTTATACTTCATAATATGATTCAATTGAAATGTGGAAATAATCTTGAACTCAATGTTGCTGTCAAATAATATATTTATTTTTTATTATCCCATTTAAATTTTATTATATGATTCAAATCAAATGCTAATATTATAAATAGCCTTGATCTTGATTTCATCATCATTGTTTGCCTAATAAGTATAGTAACGCCAAGTGGACGATAACGAATCCCACATAAACATATAAAAAAAGGCTCGTAAAAGTATGTGTATGTTTAAATGTTTTATTCATCTAGCATTATTCATTCATTCATATATTGCTGACTTAGTGAGAAAAGTTGTTAAGCATACTTTTTATGAAAACTCATATTTTGATATAGAAAGCAGGAGATATTAATAATACATCGTTTCGAAAAAGGATTAAGATACTTGTTTTTCTCGTTTATTTTCACTGAAAGACAAATTTATTAAATTCAAAAGAGTCACCGGATGTCTAACAAATTCAAAAATAATACGAAATCTTTTAATCTTTCACATATGAATGAAAAGGTCTGCTGATGTTGATGATGAGAACAAAAAAAATTTAATTTGAAATAAAATAAAGTTTTATAATTACTTATTTATTTATATTTATTATTAGATATTTAATGAAGAAATAAATTTTCTTAATATTGTTACATTTTTTTCAGCACATATCATAGAATTATTATGATATTTACAAGTATTTATATTTTTATTTTTATTATATAAATTCTTTAAATTTGGACAATTTAAATTATCTAAATTATATAAAATAATATCGTATCCGAATAAGCGTTGAATCCATCTGATTTTCTCCTATCCTTTAGCATAGAATATATAATTTTCTCTTTTCATTAATGTATGGATATATTCAATAACAGTCATTAAAGTCGAATCACCATCTTCCCATTTTAATCCATGATGATTATGATATAACCAGTTATTAGTTGCTTTATCCCGTATCGTCAACTTAGATTCTTCAAAAGGAGGTTGAATAAGATACGTTGTTATATGTGAATCATATGTTGATATGCTGACTTCTTTAGCAATAAATTTCCTATTAAAATATAATCCCTGAACATCTGTAACCAACGTATATTCCTCTGACATTATATAGCTTAAACTTTTTTCTTTTAAATTCGTTTAAAAAATAGTCTTATGAGTTTCTATAAAGGTTTATAATATTTTTTTTTAGAATCTAATGAAATCTTATTTAAATAATTGCAAACATAAGTATATACTAGAGCCACCAATTTTATTAGCTAATCGATTACACTCCGCTGAATAATGAAAACCAAATATCAAATTAATATTTTTATATACTACATTTACATTCTTTTTATATGTCATATTTATATCATAAATCCATCTCATTCTATTAAAAGTTAAGAAATTTACATATTCATATCAGGTTTATAACTTTTAATATCAATTAATGTGACATCTGAGCGTAGTGTAGTATCATCTCCAGTAACAATTTCAATTTCACCGTTACTTAAAATTTTCTCGAATGCAACCTGACGATACTTAAAACAAGAAATATTCAGTTTGCGTTGAAGGAAATCACTATCATATATACAACGAATTCTTAGCATAATATTATCCTCATATCTCAATTATTCCTAAAAAAATTTGTTTCTCTTTTTATATTAGATCTTGTCTAAATACTTCTATGGCTTCCTGTGTTGTGAATAACTTTTTCGGATTAGATGTAGGTGCTTCTGATGTTGTTTCAGGGACAGATGTTTTATTTACGTCCTCTTTTAATCCATTGTGATCACTTTGAGTCCATTTCATTAGTTTAAAGTTCAGTTTTATGTTTATAGTATCATTATTAGGTAGTTTTAGAGAAAACTCTGTATTTTCAAATTCATTTGGACTCAAATCAATAAAAAACCTCATTATATTTATTTTTTTATTTTAATTGTTTATTAATAAATTTGGGTTTTCCCGTACCACACGGGGTTTTAATTTAAAATATTGATGTCCATAATATACTATAAGATATTTTTTTTTCCTGTCCAATAATATTCTACTTCAGGAAGAGGATTTGTAGGTATCTCGTC
>NW_023459183.1:59260-62028 GCF_013731165.1 Rhagoletis pomonella | reverse complement strand
TTTGTATAGTTTCAGGCAGGCTCTTCCTAAACTATGTATTTGTCAATGTTATTGTGGCTTGCTAACATTTTATTTTTAATATTTTTATTGAGCTTTGTACCACGATTGTTTATTTGGAAAAATTGAAAAAGCAACAAAGTCTAAGCGGTAGAAGTTATAGCACTATTTCGGAGATCACCACATCTCCTCATCAGACTTCTTTTTTCTAGACTTCAGCAGGAATCGAACCTGCGAATTCGATGTTCAAAGTCAGAAGCGTTAACCACTGAGCTATGTACATCCCGTAAACTCTTGTTGCTAATTCATTTTCCTTTTTCAACCAACTACTATCAAGAGCAGCTGATTTGCCGCTATTTAAACTCGACAGCGTGGTTGTTGTTGTCAATTCTATACATCCATTTGCTTATTTGCTTTTTTGTATAGTTTCAGGCAGGCTCTTCCTAAACTATGTATTTGTCAATCGGGGTAAAGGAGAAGCACATCCTCGGATGACAAAATGTCTTTTATTTTCTTGAAAGCACTGTAAGCTTCTTCATCGAATTCAATATTGGTTTTTTTTGAAAGTGTGGTGCTCACTGTCCCGTTTTCTCCTCGTAAGTATTTGGTTAGCGGTTTTGCTATTGATGCGTAATCCTTAATGAAATGCCTATAGTAACCTGATAACCCGAGGAAAGATCGCAACGCGCGAAGTGTCTGCGGAACCTCATAATTTACAATGTCCTGAACCTTGTCTTTTGACGTTTTAATGCCGCTTTGGGAAACTACGAATCCGAGAAATTCTACCTCGGTTTTAAAGAATTGGGTCTTCTCTAATGAAACCCTCATATTTGCTAAATATAATTTCTGAAAGACGCGGCTGACGTCGTGGAAGTGAGTTTCATAATCCTGGGAAAATACGATTATGTCATCAATGTAGACGTGACATGTTTTCCCTATTTCTTCCCTCAGTACATCATCGATGGCACGCTGGAAAACACTAGGGGCATTTTTCAGCCCAAACGGCAGTCTACAAAACTCGTACTTTCCGTTGTTTACGGAAAATGCTGTTTTCTCCCTGTCTTTTTCAGCTAATTTTATCTGGTGGAAACCAGATTTAAGGTCTATTGTTGTGAAAATTGAGGATTTACCCAAATTTGCTAATATAACGGAAGTGTCAGGGATAGGGTATCTATCATTGATAGTCTTTTCGTTGAGTTTTTTAAAGTCTATGACCCTTCGCATTTTCTTTTCACCAGATTCGGATAATCCTTTTTTAGGGACTACCCATATAGGGCTATTGTATGGAGACCTGGAAGGTCTGATAATGCCATTTCGTAAAAGGTTATCAATTTCTTTATTTACGAATTCGGACGCTGCCATTGGGTAGGGATATGATTTCGAATACACTGCTTCATTGTCTGTTGTTCTAATGGTTGCCACAATATTCGTATTGTAAGGAAGGGATTCCTCGGGGTTAGAGAAAACTGCAGCATACTTACTTTTCAGCTCGTCAATGTATGGTTTCAGTATAATATTGTTAACATCCTTACAGTGGAGATGTTGTAAATTTTCTGAACCAGTTTTGTGTGAAAGGACGCCTTTCTTAACGTCAAGGTTAGCACCGATTTTGCGTAAAAGTTCATAACCGATTATACCGTCGAATGTTTCAAGTGTGGATAGAAGGAAAAACTCAGAATTGGTGTTAAAAATATTAATAGTGCACTTCCGCATAACGCGATTGGTGCCATGAATAGATTTCACTAAGAAGGGAGATGTTAACGCTTTTACACCCTGCCAATCACAATCTCTTACATAGTTTTTAGAGGCACCAGTGTCGATCAAAAATTTTACTGGTTTTCCTTTGAACTTCCTGCTAACGTATGGTAGCAGGGACGTTACTTTAAAAAATTTATTTCATCGCTTGGTACCTCCGGTACCACGTCATCACGATTGTAAACTCCCTCGTCTGACACCTTTTCGTCATAAGCATCAGAATCTGTGTAGGCTCCTTCAACGTCATCATTCGCGCACTGGTTTAGGGTATTGATTCGTTGTAACTTATTGTAATTAAATTGGTCGCTACCGTGTGGTCTCTTTGCATTCGTGGCAGTGGCACTGGTTGGGAGCGGATTCCCAAATGGAGTCCTGCCTGAAGGGTAGGTCGGGCGATTACGAGAGAAGGGCAATGCTTGTTGGGTAGGATGCCTGAGCTTAGAAAGGCTGGGATCAATCTCCATAGGAGTAACTTTTTGTTGAGCCTGATCACTTGTTAATCTGCTAAAATGAGGGCTATTGGGAGTAGGATAGGACCTGATATTTGTTGGTCTGTTCACACGATTATCTGATGGATGAATATGGATCGAGCCTGATTTGACTCCAATTCCTGTGCTAGAGCTAGCGCTGTTGGCATGTCTTTCGGTCTAGACGAATCACATTATGGTCTGTTAAGACCGGATATGAAAACCCTGAGAGCGTCTTGACGATATTTAACCATCAATGAATCTATCACCTGTCGCTGGCTTCCATAAGTCATAAGAGTTTTGTTGGTTATGGCGGTCAATTTCTTTTCGACTATAATAGCCTTAAAATTCAGAACAGTGTTAAACGAAGAGAGCACAGAATCAGCACGCCCGGTAACTTTGTTACGAATAATTGCCACGGCCTGGCAGTGTTTGCAACTCCCAGGATAGCATTCGAAAATTTTGTAAGCGGCATGAGCCGCCTAACGCCACGATACGTATCTAGTCTGGTCACCAGAAAATTCTGGCAATGACTTGACTACATCTAAT
>NW_023459183.1:57926-59160 GCF_013731165.1 Rhagoletis pomonella | reverse complement strand
AACGAGCTGATTGGACCTTATCAGTGTGGCTTTAGGCCTGGAAAATCCACCATAGATCAGGTATTCACAATACGCCAAATCTTGGAAAAGACCCGCGAGAATAGGATCGACACACACCATCTATTTGTCGATTTCAAAGCCGCTTTCGACAGCACGAAGAGAAGTTGCCTTTATGCCGCGATGTCTGAATTTGGTATCCCCGCGAAACTAATACGGCTGTGTAAAATGACGTTGAGCAATACCACCAGCTCCGTCAGAATAGGGAAGGACCTCTCCGAGCCGTTTGATACCAAACGAGGTTACAGACAAGGGGACTCCCTTTCGTGTGATTTCTTTAATCTTATGTTGGAGAAGATAATAAGAGCCGCAGAACTGAACCGCTCAGGCACAATACTTTATAAGAGCGTACAATTGCTGGCGTATGCCGACGACATCGATATTATCGGTAAAAACAAGGGCTACGTCTGTTCTGCCTTCTCGGGATTGGATAGAGAAGCAAAGCGAATGGGTCTGGTGGTGAACGAGGACAAAACGAAGTATCTCCTGTCATCACACAAACAGTCAGAGCATACGCGTCTTGGCACCCACGTCACTGTTGACAGTTACAAGTTTGAAAAAGTAGACGACTTCAATTATTTGGGAACCAGCATTAACACCAATAATAATGTCAGCCTTGAAATACAACGGAGAATCACTCTTGCCAACAAGTGCTACTTTGGGCTGAGTAGGCAATTGAGAAGTAAAGTCCTCTCTCGTCGTACAAAGATCACACTCTATAAGTCACTCATCATGCCTGTGCTGGTGTATGGCGCGGAAGCATGGACAATGAAAGCATCTGAAGAGGCGGCTCTTGGAGTTTTCGAGAGAAAGATTCTGCGAAAGATTTACGGACCTTTACGCGTTGGTGATGGCGAATATCGCAGACGATTTAACGATGAGCTGTATGAGCTTTACAACGATATAGACATAGTGCAGCGAATTAAAATTCAGCGGCTCCGCTGGCTTGGCCATGTCGTTCGGATGGACAGAAACGCTCCTGCTCTGAAAATATTCAACGCGGGCCGCGATGCTGGTAACAGAGGAAGAGGAAGGCCTCCTCTGCGTTGGAAAGACCAGGTGGAGAAGGACTTGGCTTCACTTGGCATTTTCAATTGGCGTCAGTTAGCACAGAAGAGAAATGACTGGCGTGCTGTTTTGGACTCGGCCAAAATCGCTTAGGCGGTTACAGCGCCAA
>NW_023459183.1:2625-57826 GCF_013731165.1 Rhagoletis pomonella | reverse complement strand
TACGATCTGTTTGTATGTATTCTTGTTGGTGTTTTTAATAAAGAAATCGCCCCTGAAGATACTGAGAAGGTTAGCGAAACGGCGGGCTGGAAAGTGAAGAAAAAGTATTTTTTCTTGCACAGGAACTTACTTGATCAAATAGCCTAAAATACCAAACACTAACAAATTCAATAAATTGATCGTCAACTCATCGTCATATTAACAAATTTCATTTCATATTCTATTTTCACTATCATACGTTTTTTCGGATTTCATTCACCATCCGTTATTCATTATGAACTGTTTTTGGTCATTTTCAGTTACACTTTCTACGGGTTCTATCAAAACTATTTCCAAGTTTTTTAAAATTTTATTTCCACAATCTTTAAATTCTCTTATTGAAAAATATTAAAAAATTCTATCATCCTTCGGCCATTCAATTTTCCCAATGCCGCACCTGCCGGCTTTCGTCTTGAAGGCTCAAAAGCAATTCGATTACACTTATTGTTTCGTTAGCAATTACAGCACTGGTTAATGGGATCTTTTTGGACTTAATGCGCGCATTAATTTGAATATAAGAGATATTCTGCTGTGAATCATGAATGATTTGTGACCTAATTCTGGATATTTTTGTTGTAAAGTCAAAGGAAAATTTGTCATATACTGCTAGTTTATCAGTTTTTTCATCACCGACGGATGCTGTAGTTTGAAATTCAGCCTCAGATATTTTTTTCGCCATTCCGCGGGTGGTCACTGCCATAACGGTTGCACCTTTTAACTCGTTAATTGAAATACGCGAGAGCGCATCCGCACCCACTGCTTGTTCCTTTAATATATTCTATGTCAAAGTTATATTCTGCGAGTTCAAGTCTTATTCTTAAGAGCTTAGAGGACGGATTCTTCATATTAAAAAGGGGGACTAAAGGCCGATGATCGGATCGGACCGTGAAAGCGGTTCCATAAACGTATGGTCTGTAGTGTTTTTTAGCAAAATGAATGGCCAATAACTCTAGTTTTATGATAGGCTTCTTTTGTTCAGCTGCACTGAACGCTTTAGATGCGAAGCATATGGGCATATCGTTGCCATTGTGGACCTGACTTAAAATTGCCCCACATCCAAGTTTAGATGCATCGACAGTAATTAAAAACCTTTTTTCAAAATCGGGGTACTGTAGCAGTTTAGGTGATGCTAAGGCAGCTTTTGAGTCTTCAAATGCGGTTTCACATTCCTAATCCCAACTGAACTCTACATTTTTCCTACTTAAGTAATTAAGAGGCATAGTTAAGGAAGCAAAATTAGGAATAAACAGGCAAAAGACCCTTTGCAGTGCACTTGTGCCCCAAACAAGTTACCTCTGAACGCAAAAAGTTACATTTTCTTGGATTTAACTTAAGATTAAATGTGCGACAAGTCTCAAAGACTTTCATGGATTTTTCAAATGATGAGCTTCGCTACTCCCAACAACAATTACGTCATCCACATATAGAAATGCCTGATTTGGGGATAGGCCAGAAAATGCGATCGCCATCAGGCGCGAAAACCAATTTGGTACAACATTCAGGCGAAATGGCAGCACCTTCCAGCGAAATGCACCTTTATCCGTGGACTCGCCATAAAGCGGTATCTGGTGGAATCCGGAAAAGAGATCCAGCGTCGAAAAATATTTGGCTCCTCCGAGGTTGTCTAGTATATCATCGACTCGGGGAAGTGGGAATTTGTCTGATACCAACTTTTTATTGACTGCTCGAAAAACACACACATGCGATATGATCTTTCACCGCTGGGATTCTTTTTTGGGACTGGAGTTAGAGGGCTGTTGTAGTTTGAAAAACTCGGTTCTATGAGATCGTTTTAGAGCAAATAATCTACCTGTTTATTGATTTCTGCTCTTTGTGAGTACGGTAGCCGATAATTTTTTACGTAAACGGGACTTTTGTCTACCAATCTCAACTTTTGCTCATAGAAATTGTTAAAGGTCATTTTGTCACTCTTCAGAGCAAATATGTCACCATATTGTACACATAGATTTAAAATTTCACTTTCAGCATAAATCGGTACCTGTTGTTTGAGAATAGACGTTAATTCAGTAAGGCGATTTGCATCAAAAGTATTCTTATCGATTTCATAAACATTGTAATCAGAGAGATTCTCTGTTTTAATTCCATAGTTCTTCGCATATTTTATCTCATCTGTGGTGTTTACTATTTTCAAAATTGGATAACTTGCATTAACAATGCATTTAGCTACAAAAACACCACTGCATATTTCCTGGGAATCTACAAAAACGAATTTTGCCCAAGTTGAAAAAACGGTAAACCTCACACCTGGGCGGTAAAACGCAAGTATCGCGGTTAGTTTCATGCAAAATTGGCAATTTGAGCTTTGTATCGCCTACACATAAAGAGAAAATATTTGTTTCTTAATTTATAACACATTTGTTTAGTGATGTAATGTGAAACGATTTTCTGTCATTCCTTCTCAAATTTGGTTTGGATAATTTCTGTTTGTCTGTCACTATTTATAGCCGTGTTAAATCGTCGTTGGTTCATAGTTAGGTACGGCTCAGCGGATTATATTCTTTCGTTCAACCAGTAGTTTCAGTTCTGTGTGTACATCCTCAGGTAGAAATTAGCTGCTCACCTCTTTTTTGATTAATTGTTGCATGGATTCGCAGGTAGGTAAAAATCAGTTATTTTCCTTTTCTTTGTTTCTATCTCAACGACCAACACACGAATATAAATTTCACTATGGATAAGGAAAACGAAGGCAAAGTAAACTATTTAAAATAAATAAGGTTACCAACAAATGCGAATTCGGGATATATAGAAAGCCCACGGCTACAGACACGATAATACACAATACTTCAAACCACCCTCAACAGCACAAAAATGCAGCCTTTATACCGTTTTCTTTTCTCGAAAAAAAGGCTGCACTTATTCTGCCTTGTGTTAGCGCTGTCACATTTTCATGTTCCTTTCTCAGCCCTTTCACAAGGCGTCGTGTTCTTTTCTCAGCAGGTTGCGCTCTGATCCGGTGAAAGTGCTGCCTTTTCTGTTCTCAAATAAACGTGAGGGTGAGAGTGGCATGGTTGATTTTTAATTTAATCTTGTAAAAATGAAATTATTTTCCCTATCACAAATAAGTGTTTTGCTTTAAAATTGTTAAAGACTTACAGGCCAAGTGAATAATTCAGCTTTATTAAGTTCTATAAATAAATTGTGATGGAGTAGTACATTTTCTGCTTCATTCTCATATAAAGAACGTCACATTTTCTCAGGTGTCAGGGCAACGCAAAGCAAGAGTTCCCATATAAAAGGGCAGAACTTTTTTTGAGAAAAGAAAACGCTATTAGACATATAATAACCAGGCTTGAACGAACCCCATTTGAAAAAAAAGCTTACAGCAAAGAACTTAATACGATATACGCAATCCCGGAAAATAACGGATACAGAAAGGGCCTAGTAAACAAGATAAGAAGAGGAACAAAAAAGAAGGAATCAAATAAGAAGGAAAATAATGAAAAGGCTTGGGCAGTCTTGACTTATACGGGCAAAAGGTCATATAAATTGGCTAAGGTATTCCAAAAGTATAACATTAATACAGCATTTAGAACGAAGGACAATGTGGGCAGGATACTACGAAATAGTGCAAACGAGGAAGACCCACTAGACAAGCAAGGGGTATATAAGTTGACTTGCGAATGTCAACATAGTTACATAAGACAAACAGGGCGCAAGATAAAAACAAGATATCGTGAACATATAAGGGACTACAACAAAAAAATGCTAAAACCTTCTACCACCCCGGAATCGAACTTCGCAAACCATTGCACGCCAGTGAAAATAGGAAAGACAGCCAAAGTTCTCCATGTACAGCACAAAGGACAACGCCTAAACGTATTAGAGAATATGGAGATATACAAACAAAAGACGTTCATCGGAAAAATAATAAATGAGCAAATAAACACCGCATCTGATATATTATTCGAACCACACAGGCTACTATACGCAAAACAAAACAGAAACCCTGCAACTACCATAAACAATGAAATGCAGGTCGAAACCACAGAAACAAAGAGAAAGAAAATAACTGATTTTTACCTAACTGTGAATCCATGCAACAAGTAATCAAAAAAGAGGTGAGCAGCTAATTTCTACCTGAGGATGTACACACAGAACTAAACTACTGATTGAACGAAATAATATAATCCGCTGAGACGTACCTAACTATGAACCAACGACAGACAAACAGAAACTATTCAGAACGAAAAATGACACTGAAGATGGCACAACGCCGAAACCGGTTTGTCTCCAACCAAATTTGACAAGGGATGACGTAAAATCGTTCCACATTACATCACACTCCACCATGTCGGAAACACCAGCAACGAAAATGAGAACATTTGTTTAGCTTTAAAAAATCCTTACCGAGAATGCCTTTTGATGGTATATTGAAGTCATCATTTACAATATGCAGGGTGTGCGCGATAAAACAACATATAAGCAGATTTGTAAATATAGTACCTAATGTAGTTACAGTATTTGGCGTAACTCCTGTGATATTTATAATATTGTTTTTATTTATTTTTGAATTTTTGTAAATGCTAGATAATTTTATTAGCGAAATATGCGCTTGCGTGTCAACAAGGAATGTACAAACATTATGTGAATGGGAGCAACCTATTTCAATAAAGTCTGCATAATTCAAATTTAAGCAGAACACAGATATTTCTGTAGTTTCGAAATTTAGGGGTTTGCATTTTCTTCCCCCAACTCCCGCTGTTGAGGGGCATCTGCGTTTAAAGCCCTGATAGTGGCATTTCTAAGTCGGTTATTGCTTGAGCGAGTATTGTTGCTGGTATCACCGCGATTAAGACCACTACTTCTGTTATTGTTGTTGTAATTTGTGCGCTGGCCTTGAAAGTTGTTGTGATTTGTGCGATAACCTCTAAAATTGTTGTGATTTGAGCGATGACTCTGATAATTGCTATTTAAACGAAAGCTTTGAGGGTTGCGATAAGAACTAAATCTCTTAGTAGTGTTGAAGCTAGTATTTTGACGCGTGCGAAATGCAAGTATTTGTCGTTCCTTAGTTTCATTAGTTTGCTCGACTATTAATTTTGCGACGACATCCCTCGAATCTGAAAATGACGTCGATGCAAGAATTGACTTAACCAAGTCTGACTTCGCATTCAATCGACAGACGTTCACCGTTTGCTCCACGGCCATTTCGTGTGCCTTGGCTTGAGTCATGCCCTCAATTATTAAAGAGCGCTCCAATGAATCGGATAACTCCTCAACTTGCTTAGCGAAATCTGCATAATTGCTGTTCTTAACATGCAGTGACGCTATCTTGCCAGCAACAACTTTTGAATTATCTGGCTTAATACGAGTTCGCAACGCCATCTTAATGTCAGAAATCGTACTAACATTTGCGGGCAACGTCTCTCGGGCCTTACCTTCAAGCTTTGATTTTAGGAATACTACGAGCGTATCTGATAAGCTAGCGTCCATCAAAGTTTCTATAAATCTAACCTTGTCTAGGAATGACTCCAGTGCTAGAGCGTCACCGCTGTAATTCTCACGGATGATCGATGCACACATGCTCACAAACGTTTTCTTTTGCTCTAAGGTAGCAATTTCGGTTTTTTGTATATTAACACTTAAATTAAAATGAATGTCTAGTGAACCTGAAATTGTGCACTGATTTTCAGGAACTTTTAATGTATTACTAAAGGAGGGCGAAGATTCGCTAATTTTCAGATGAAAACCTGTGCTCGCATCACCGGATTCTTCTTCAGTTCCAGAATCTGTCAAAATATTTTCTTGCACAAGCTCTAAAAAATCTGATAATTGCGGAACTCTTATATTACACTCTAGTCTATGAAAGCATATAATCAGTAATGCCCTGCAGCGTTCCACCTTTGGTTGTACATTCTCATCATGGTCACTTGAAATTTGCTTCGAATGTATGCTAGCATACTCTAAGATAGAATTATAATTTTCAATAAGTAGCGTTTTATACTCTCTTATTTTATCTTCGTTTGTCGTTAGTGGTGTATTCTTCAAAACTCTTTTTGTCACTTTGATAAAGCTATCAATCAAGTTCGTAAACTGAAGTTGCAGATCACTCATTGAAGAAAAAAAAACTATGATGTAGTTAATAACTCGAGTTTAGTATTGAGTTTAACATTTTTCCTTCAATAAAATATACTTACATACATATACCAATACTATCAGTACAATCCCTGCAAAAAATTGTGCGACTAATCTCTAAAGAGAGTATTCCGAGATTACTCTCAATCGGGTACAATTGCGCATTAATTAGTCGCAACTAGTCTCATACGGGTACTAATGGACATCAATTAGTCTCGACTCATCCCTTATGGGTATAATTGGAGATCATTTAGTCCCCAACTCATCTCCAACGGGTACTATTAACGATTTAATGATATGTACCTACTTAGTCAATGAAATTTCATGTGCGGCGTTGGCACGCAGAGAGAGTATTCGCCTAACAAGACTGAGCACCCCGGTTCGAATCTCAGCTGGCGCAAATTTTTATTTTTATTTTTTAAAAGTGACTAGTCGCTTTTTATACCCGTTCGGGTATAAAGGTGAACAATTAGTCTCTTCATAGGACATGCCCGAACAAAAGCGAACAGTTCATTCCATATAAAGAGATCAAAAGTGGTATTAGTCGCATGCTCCTTTGCGATTGCTCCCGGAGTCATCCCGGATTAGTCCCATTTTTTGCAGGGATATGTTAAAGTAAATGTGTACATGTTTTCCATATCAGCTTACATACATATGCCATTTAATGAGCAAAAGTTAGGAAAATTTTAAGACAGTTAATTTTTTTTTGTTTGCACGGGATTTTTAAGATTTTACTTATATAGATATGTGCCTAATAATTTACCTTAGTTACTTATATTATTAAGTACTATTCTGTTTTTGTTTTAATTTTTATTTTCGTCGAATAAATTGGTATAACACTCATGCGAATTATGTCGTCCTTCTTGCACTGTTGATGTTCTCTTCATGCCCATTATCGAACCGGTGCATGCCTTTGTAAGTGAAAGCGGGCGAAGTATGTATATGTTCTTCTGAACGTTGACTTTAGTGATATTTCACAGAGAGACGGTCTGCACTACCGTGTATTATTGTAGCTGATAAAGAAGGAAATAAATGTATATCACTTCACGCATTTATTGATGTGGCGCAGATAGTTGCTGCATTTTGTTATTTAGTCGCCTTCCTCGCACGTTAAACTTTTGTGATGTGCGACTGTGAAGTTCTGCTGCAGAAGATCTGCTCTCCTTAGCGCGGCTGACTGAGCAGCGCACTGGATTCGGACGGGGTGCTCCCGTCGACGCAAAATAACGCCGATTGTTCGCGTTCTTGCGCTGACGTCGCTGTCGCTAGCTAAACAGTTTTTTTCAGCAAAAGTCACGTATTTGCAATTGTCTTTGGCTTTTCATTTTTATGTGGTAACGGAATTGCGGCGTGTTATATGACCCGAGGTTTCAGTACGTTATTCTTCCACATAACTTCACAAGGAGCTGTAAAGCCTTTAGTCATATAACCTCACTTTTTGTTATGAAGCGACTTTTCCTTATACAGCACAAGTGCTTGGGAAATGCCTCCATCACTTCGCACACATGCAACATTGAATTTTTTGTGTTATGATTTTTTTTCGTTAAATGTTGGATTTGGAACTCTCGAACTCACGGCCAACACAGAGGTAAAAAAAATCGGTTTTTTCTTAGTTTTAGGTGCCACTATATTAACCTTTTGTTTTTGTAAAATATTCTCTGTACTGTGTTGGTGCGCAGTGTTTTAATTTGTTATTTATTTTTCTTTTTGTTTTGTTAAAAGTCGAGTGAATGTTTTCCATAACATTTTTTTCAATTTTCACACACGCGTGTGATTTACGTAAAAGTTCGGTTCTTTTCTTTCGTAACGGTCGCCATTTAATGGGCAAATGTATTCGCGCAGTCAGAGCTCGAAAATCAAACACGTCTTTTCTGTCTTCAGTATGAGAGTATACTGCTTTATTACAATATCTCCTTAAAACTAACAGCGCTGCCAGCTTATTATTTTTGAATTACATCGATAACAACTTATAACTATCAATTTCATTAAGGTGCCACTACAATACGTACATCAGAAGTCATGTTTGTATTACCTAAATATAAAAAAAGAGATCAATTACTAACTTATGGCATTTTCTTTTTTATCGAAAAATGTTGCATTACATTAGGTTTGTATAGTAACTTCTCTAGTAAAACATTGCAGCGAGAGCGTAAAAGTAAAATAGAGCGTAAAGTTGAGAAGAAGAGAAAACTAGCAGAAAAAGTTAATGAACACAAAACTAGCAAAACCTTGCAAGTGAACAGCAGTTGCATTGTTTTGACATTCTGCTGTAAACATTTTACGATTTATAAATCAATTTTTAACGCTTTGCTTTACACACACGCACTTTCACAGTCCAGTACATCATTAATATGTTGATTTCCACTCATTTCACTTTTGTTTGTGCTAAACCAATTCAACAAATGGCGGCTTTTGACATTTATTCTTCTTCTTCTGCTAGCTAATTTCTGCTAGTAAAAATTTCACTAGCAAGAATTTGCAGCTCTCCCGTGTTGTTACGCTCACGATTCAGTGCTCTCTTGCAAATTTGTTGGGTTATCATACGCTTTTCCAGTAAAAATTTGCAGGTTCCAGTACAAATTAGTACTGACTATTGGTTACTATACAAAACTATTGTAAATTTTGCACTAGCTTACTTTTCGTCCTCAAAAATGGCTATATTACAGGCTAACTTAATTTTGGTACGCATGCCGTCGAATTTGTTTTTTTGCGTCAACTGAAATTGACTTGCATGCATTTGCATTTGATTTCATTGAGCGAAACGTCAAATCAAAATGTCAGGCAGAACAAAAATTGGAAATTGAGTTAGCTTCATACGCACGCCGTTCAATTTCGGTTGATCTCATACAAGCTGCATGTGCATGAGAAATTTTTGACAATAAATTGGCGGCGTGCGTGAATATTAGGTTAGCCTGTTAGTATAAACTAATTTGCTTAGTCGGAGGGCAATATTTTGAGAAATGAACACGTGAAGCTGTGAAAACAGGCCAACATTATTTCGAGAAAAGAAAACGCCATTAATTTATATGTCCATATATTCGAAACTCCTGTTTTTAATGTCCTAGTCACTCTCCCACATGCCTGTCTGAGAGCAATAATAAGCAACAATAAAGTATGTTGGTACCATGACACATGGCCGTCGCCAGGATCGAATTTAGGGGTGAATGACACATAAGAAAATCCCTCGAAAATTTTATTTAAAAATTTTAATGTAGTTGGTTGGTTAATCCTTATTAATACATACGTATGTAACTAAATGGTTCCATTTGAAAAGACAATATTAACTAATAGCAAAATATAAATTTAGTTTAGTAAGGAGAGTGGAGTACTACATATAATAATAAATAATAGATTGGCGCGTACACATATGTTAGTGTTTGGCCGAGCCTCTGCTCCGACTTGTGGCGTACGCCTTGATGTTGCCACACAAATCGGAGGGCCCTACAGTTTTACGCCGACTCCGAACGGCGATTGTATTTTTATGAGAAGCTGTTTTTCATGGCAGAAATACACTCGGAGGTTTGCCATTGCCTGCCGAGGGACGACCGCTGTTAAGAAAAAGCCTTTTTCTATATTTTTTGCGATGTTGCTTTGACCAGGGCTTGAACCCAGGTGTTGATGAGTGAAAGCGCGCACTGCTTACCACTACACCACAGCGGCCGACGGAGTACTACATATACTTACATTTTATTGACTTGATTTCATACAAATATAAGAATATTAACGAAAATATGACTACTATTTTCTTACTACAAAAATATGTAGAATAGATGTTTAAAAATTAATAAATGTGAAGTAAATACATATCGTCACCCTTATGCCAGAAACATGAATGTGCAAACTTACCAATTTTGAGTTAAGTTGAGGGTTGACTTGATTAACCTTTGAATGTTGTATGTTATACCAGAATCCAGAATACCATGCGTACACGAAAACCACATATTTCACCATGTCAATTACATGAATGCAGAGTTAAGTCTCATAAAAAAAGAACTTTCAAAATTGATTTCCCAAAATTTTCATCTTTATACATTCATATATCTGGCATGCGCCGGACGATATGTACTTGCCGATTTGTTTTACTAAAATTATTTAAAAATCCGACGTCTCGGTTGCTCAGCAAACCGGTTAATCGTTTCTGCAATTATTTTACATTGATTCCCTAAAACAAATTTACGATATATGCTTAAGATGCATAAACCTAAAGCTAAATTTTATATGAAATTAAACTAACAATTTATTAAAACTAGTAGTAACCCCCGAAATTCGTGTGAACGCAGTAAAGAAATACTTACTAGTATTAGGAGTTTAAATTTAAGTATATAATACAACGTGATATTCTTGAATATACTTCAGTATTTAGGTCAAGATTTATTTAAAGCACTGCGTGAAAGTCCTCAAGTTATTTGTTTTTGGTATTTATGGCCTTATAACAATTATATTCAACAATTTTATTATGTTGAGGCCGTTTTTAATGAAAAACTATTGTGGGAAAATAAGGCGAACTTAGCACAGTGCGTAGGCAACTGGCTGAGTCAGCTGGGGTCGTCAGTAAAAACGGCCTCTAGCTCAATAAAAATTATTGAATATAATTGTTATAAGGCCATAAATAACAAAAAAAAATAACTTAAGGACGAGCACACCTAAAGTTTAAACATTCTAAAAATAGAATTATTAACAAAAACCAAAAAAAACAACAACCACATGATCAAGTTTAAATAGCACTGGAATAGCTGCGCTTGATTTTAGCTGTCTCACATGAAAAAAGTGGAAAAAGCAACAACAGTTTATAAGGCGAACTTAGCAGAGTGCATAGGCAACGGGCTGAGTCAGCTGGGGTCGTCGGTTCGAATCCCGCTGAAGAAGTCTGATGAGGAAATGTGGTGATTTCCGAAATAGCTATCACTTCTACCATTTTTCCAAATTGTTGTTGCTTTTCCATAATAGTTTTTCATTAAAAACGGCCTCAAGCACAATAAAAATTGTTGAATATAATTGTTATAAGGCAGAGGTGGGCAGCTTCGACAGAGCATTTTTGTAGTGTGCGTGCAATTGATGTCACTGTGTGCGTGCGAACAAATCGTGCGGTTGAATGAAGCTTTCGCTGTCTTCCCTAGCAGCGCGTGTATGTATACGCTAATACGCCGAGCAGTCGCCCGCCGGGCAGACGCTGCCCAGCTTTGTTATAAGGCCATAAATAACATAAAACAAATAACTTAAGAACGACCACACCTAAAAGATAAACATTCTAAAAATAGAACTATTAACAAAAACCAACAAAACCAACAACCACATGATCAAGTTTAAATAGCACTGGAATAGCTGCGCTTGATTTTAGTTAGCTCACATGAAAAAAGTGGAAAAAGCAACAACAGTTTATAAGGCGAACTTAGCACAGTGCGTAGGCAACTGGCTGAGTCAGCTAGGGTCGTCGGTTCGAATCCCGCTGAAGAAGTCTGATGAAGAAATTTGGTGGTTTCCGAAATAGCTATCACTTCTACCATTTTTTCAAATTGTTGTTGCTTTTCCGCTTGTCGACCGCTGTGGTGTAGTGGTAAGCAGTGCGCGCTTCAACTCCGCAACGCCTGGGTTCAAACCCTGGTCAAAGCAACATCGCAAAAAAGATAGCAAAAATGTTTTTTCTAAACAGCGGTCGCCCCTCGGCAAGCAATGGCAAACCTCCGAGTGTATTTCTGCGATGAAAAACAGCTTCTCATAAAAATACAATCGCCGTTCGGAGTCGGCGTAAAACTGTAGGTCCCCCCACTTTGTGTGATAACGGCGCACGCCACAAATCGGAGCAGAAGCTCGGCCAAACACTAACATATGTGTAAGCGGCAATCTATTATTATTATTATTATTGTTGCTTTTCCACAATCGTTTTTCATTAAAAACGGTATAAAGTTCAATAAAAATTTTTGAATAGAACTTCGTGAAAGACAACAATTAATCTTGTATTGCTAGAGACCTGATAACCCAGGATAATTTTTAAGTTCTTAAAGTTCTCAAAGCTTCGTGCAGTGGGCCGCGAGAAAACAGTCATCTTTAAAGTATAGTCCAACCTTTAACAATATCTGTCCAAGGGCTTTATTAGTCGTAATATGAAACGCAATGATCTCTGAAAATTGGCGCCGTTTATGGCGAAAGGCATTTAGTATCACACTTTTAAACTAAAGCTTTCTTAACCCTTTCAGTACAAAAATTTAACCACTGATTCTAAAAATTTTGAAATATGTATAACGGCTAATTTTGGATCGTTAATTTTAAAAATTACATCCAAAAATTTGTAATTGGCGTCATTCGGGGTCCTTTTTAATTGTCAAGGATATTCTAGGTGTTTAAAAGAGAAAGTGACTTCAACTATTTTTACTTTTAGCTTTCGTGAAATATATTTTAAATTTTGAGTAATACCTAATAATTCTCCGAATCTAAATTCCACAGAAAATTGGTTAACATTTTTCAATAGATTTTATTTCTCACTGTCGACCTTTTGGCAAACACAGTCAACTGCAACTGCAGCTTGCACTTTAATATATAGCTATATATCAATAGCTCATAGTCGTAGGTCTGAGCAATTATACATATATAAATACGCTGGGAAGAAGTTAAGAAAATGTTTAAATTTATATTTTGTCACGTATTTCACCGATTTAAAATCTGATAATTATACCTTTCATGAGCATGAAATGGTATTATAACTTTGGCCCGATATTTGTAAGTACCAGAAAATGTATACTTATATGATCGGAACATCGAGCTGAGCCGATTTAGCCATGTACGTCTGTCTGTCTGTCCGCCTGTCCGTCTGTTTGGATGCAATCTAGTCTCTCAGTTTTCGATATATCCGACTGAAGTTTGATAAGTAATTTAGGTTTGTAATGTATTAATCATTTGTCGGAACCAGGGTAGGCAAAAGCTCGGAGTTGCTCGAGCAAACTCCTACTCAATGCCTCGCAGGCAACGAGGCGCTCGCAGCTCCTACTCGTAGCATCTAGGGTTCGAACGATACTATCGATATTGAGTAAGTATCGATACTGAGGGTATAAAAATGAGTACATTAATACTCGATACCTTATTTGGTGATTTTACTCGATACTTTCCAAAGTACTCGTAGTATCGAATACTTTTTAAAAAACACACTTTTTAAACTTTGTCTTCCATTGGCAACCCAATTTTCTTTGCTTATATGGATTACTACCATTCAATTTTGCCCATCACTTAAAATAAACTCAAAAATTTCGTGTAGCCTGTTACATAACATAAACCAAATAAGTTTAAGTTTAATGGCCTTATTTATAAAAAAAGTAGGCTTAAAGAGCTTAAATAAAATGACACTTTCATACATTTTTCAGTTTATAAACCTTTTTTATTTTTATGAATAAGGCCATAAAACTTTACTTTAAACTTTACTTTAAAGTTCACGAAAATACAGAATTTTTAGAAACTTTTAGGGTATGCAGTTTTGTAACTTATTCAACTTTCCGTGTAGCCTACTACCGTTGACTTTTAATTAAAACTTGCACAATATTATACAAAATTGAATAGGCTACAATGCATACCCACAAAGTTTCCAAAAATTCTTAATAAAATTTAAAATTCGTGAAAGTAAATATGTGTGTATTTATGTATGTACATTTAACGTTTAAATTACTTCTAACGTGGAAGTAAGTTCTGCAATGAAATAAAAATCAAATATTTTAAATGTCTATTGTTTTAATTTCAGCAAATATATATAGATATACGATTGAAGAACAAAATAATTTTAGTATCCCAAAAAACGTATTTTAATGAATCCGATACTGAGTAGTATCGATACTTTTTCCCTGAATGAGTACTCAGTATCGATACCAAAGTCTGAAATTTCGAACCCTTGTAGCAGCAATGAGGCGAGGCACGAGAAGTTTGGCTTGCTCGGCAAACGAGCGTACTATACAACACATGCCTTTTTGGGCATACAAATCTGTGAATGTATGTCAATAAATGATGTACGAAAGTACGTTAATATATGTATGTATGTACATGCATATTCATATAAGCATGTGAATATTATATTAGGGCAGCATTTAAATCAACAATTTAAATTTATTTACACACATAAGCATAGATTATTTAATACAATATTTTTTAGAGTTATATATGTACATAAATATGTACATACATAACATTTTTTTACGGGGAGGAAGCATCGAAAGCCTATACCCGTCAGTGTGGGACTTTAACCCGAACTAAACCTCCTACTGTCCAAGTACCGAACCCCCCGGTACCACCGTCAAGTATTTCGTCGGGAGGCGGTTGAGCACTAGGCTCGTACGCTCATTCCAGTCGGTTGTACTCAGTCCTGGGCTACACCTAGTAGGCTTTGCCACGTCTTGTTTAAAGAGAAATACCCTTTTTTTTAACTATTTATTTATTGATCTCTTAGACACAACTTATTATCTTCGCTTTTATAGACAATAAGAACAAATGCCTTAAAATTACGGCATGCCTTATGCCTGCGTTTTGACGCTGGTATTCCATTGAGCAGGCTTGCATAAGAGACGAGTTTAAAGCCCGTATACGCATGTTTACTGCCTTTGCGGTTGGAACGGTCTAGGTTCCAATCCGCACCAACGCCCCGTGCGGACGAAATTCGAAAATTCACTTTATTTGCGGTTGGAACGCCCTAGGTTCCAGTCCCCGCCTATTGTCGATTGCAAAAATTTTCCAGATTGCCACCTGGACGGCTGGAATGCCCTAGGTTCCAGTCCGCGCCTATTTTTCGATTGCACAAGTTTTCGAGATTGCCACCTGGGCGGCTGGAACGCCCTACGTTCCAGTCCGCGCTTATGCTTTAATTGGTAAGTTTCCTGTTCAAGGGGCGGTCTGAAAGCGCGAGTTTCTAAGCCGCACTACTCGAGCGGCTGGAACGGCTTAGGTTACAGTCCGCGCCTACGCTTTGGTTGGTGAACATCATAGTTTGGTTCCAGTCCGTGGCTATGCTAAGAATTATTAGAGAAACGCCGCTACAGAGGTAGGTCCCTCAGTTCCTTCAAAATTGAAGTTAGTGTGTCGCTGGTTGATGCCCATTCACTTAAAACAGCCATAACCACTCCAGAACTGACTAAGATAAAATTCTACTTCGCCATGCGTTCTATTAAGCCAGGATACCAGATTTGATATGCAGCGATAGGTCCAACGACCTTTAGTCGTACTATTCCACTTATTTTTCCACTCCGTAATGCTCCTTCCCCGGGCTTGACGTTGGTCTAATTGTGTTAGAGTACGCGGCGTGGATGCAAGGACCGTCGATTCTCTCGCCAGTATATCTATTGGTATCATACTAGCGATTACGAAAGCTGCTTCGTCCGACACTGTTCTGAAGGTGCTGCAAACTCGGGGCACGCATAAACGGTATGTTGAGTTGACTCCGCGGAAGTATGCTGGATTCTGTGCCGCGTTTGTCCAAACTGGGTCCGCATACAGTATTTGGATTTTAACCACGCTCGCTAAGAATAAAGACCTGCGCTGTTTCGGTCCTCGCGTATTAAGCATTATTCGCGATAGTCCCGTGATCGTTGAAGCTGCTTTCTCTCTCACACAGCTCAAGTGCGCGCTGAAGGTAAGACGCTTGTCTAGCACCACTCCCAGGTATTTAATTGTACGTTTCGTCATGATGGTGTGGTCGCCAATTTTTAGCGCTACCTCCTCTAGTTTCTTACGACTCGAGATAAGTATTGGTTCTGTTTTTTGCTCAGCTAGTTTCACGCCGAAGGTATTTAACCAACTTTTAATCACGCTGACTGATGATGCCACCTTTTCGCATATGACATTAAGCAGTTTCGCAGACACTAATTTCGCAATGTCGTCTGCAAACCCTACTATGGATGATCTCTCGGGCAATTCGGTACGAAGAACTTCATCATACATAATGTTCCATAGCAAAGGGCCTAGTACGGATCCTTGTGGAACGCCACATGTTATTTCAGCCCGCTGCAGGCCCTCATCCGTTCCGTACCACAGCACTCGCGAATGGAAATAACATCGTATTAGTCTTCGAATATAATAAGAAATTCCAATACTCTCCAGTCTATCGAGTATTTTAGCCCAGTTGGCAGAGTTTAACGCGTTCTTTACGTCTAAGGTAACAATCACACAGTACTTTTTTGCTCCTCCCAGCCACCGTGCTAACTTAATGACTTCTGCTACCGCATTCACAGTGGATTTACTTTTTCTAAACCCGAGTTGGTTGGCCGATATTCCTCCCTTCTCTTGGACTTCTCTGTCGACGCTTGGCTATTATATGATCCAAGATTTTACCTGCTGTGTCTAGCAGACAAATAGGCCGAAAACTTGAAGGAACATCCACAGGTTTACCCGCCTTTGGTATTAAAACAAGCGTTTGCCTTTTACAGATTTGAGGGAAAGCTCCATCCGCGAAACATCAATTAAAAACTTGTAGGAATGAAGAAGCGCACTGGTGGACTGCAAGCTTAAAAGCTATGTTGGGCACGCCATCGGGGCCAGGAGCTTTCTTTACTTATACTTTAGCTGTTGCGAGTGTGATTTCTTCTTCCGTTACAGGGTCAACAACAGGTGTTCTGACCCCCCTTCCCCTTCCATTTGCCTCTCTCCTGTGCGAATTTGCGCCAGTTGCTCCTTCTGCACTTGGTTATTATTGGCTTGTTCTGCGGCATTCCCACTCTTGCGCCTACTCGTTGAAGTCGCCTGCTATAAGAACATTCTGCCTGCCTCTAGCATCAATTGTTATCTTTAATAGTATATTTTCGAATACCTGTATACTTATGCTTGGCGCAATGTAGCAGCTGTATACGTACAAGTTGCCGAATTCCGCATGACCAGAAGGCCTCTTTTCCGCTTTGCTCCTGAATCCAACACTGGACGATTTCGATTTGTATGGCTCACTGAGTATCGCAATATGGATTTTTCCTATAATATTGTTTGCGACAGGAGGTCCTGCGCCGCTTGACAGTGGTTGAGGTTAAGCTGCAAAAGTCTCATCATACCTTTATTTTACTTAGCGCCTGTTGATATACAGGGCACTTGTTGCCTCCTGCCTAATGGCTTGTAGGAATGCTGCCGCGTTTTACGCATAATAAGCACCGTGGTGCATTTGAGCATAGTTTGGCCGTATGCAAAGTTTGACCGCACTTGAAGCACGATCTGCACTTACATAACATGCATATTTTTATATGTACGTATGTGTGTATACATATATATATGTACATATGCATGTATTTTGTCTTTACAGAAAAAATAAGTAAAGAGGATTACTATCCGTTACTAATCGTTTGTGGCGCAGAAACAAAAAACAACTAAGCACTTTTTAACACCCCAAAATAGTTTGATATTTACTTGTAGCAGTTATGCTGTATACTAGAAAGAAATATATATATATAATCCTTTGTGAACAAATTTATTTATGGCCTGTTGTTCAAGGACATATGTGTGTATGTATATGTAGACATGGGAAAATATGCGTAAACAAAAAATAGAGGCCGGTTCACGTACAACTTTGGCGTTGCGTTGGCGTTGAATTTCAATGCAGACGTCTACATAGCCAAAATTTAGCAACGCTAAGGCCAACACGAAGCAGAAAGATCGCTTGCGTCGGTCGTCAGCTGTTGCAAATAAATAAAATTATGTGAAATGTTTTTTCCTTTTAATCAAATGAGGGCAAGAAATATCATTTTTCATGCAATTATTGATATGAAATATTAATTTATCTCTCGTTAATATGTATGTTAATTTAGTGGCCAAATCATTCTCTGTCAAGCTTCATTGTAGAAAGCATACTTGTACTTTATTATAACTATGCTAAAATGTAATGTGCTTTAAAAACACCGAGCCTTGCACTATAAATCTGATTAAAATATTTAAAATTTTCATAAAACTTTGTTGAAATTTTAAAATTTTTTACAAAGTATGAAACTTGCTTGGACTTGTATGGTCTTTTTTTCATGTATAATAAGTTGAAATTTTGTAAGAAATTATTGAGCATTAAAAAAATATACACACATAGATATGTAAGCACATACATATGTACCTACGTAGTAAATAAAACTGGTCAAAATAGAACGCATCTATTCTTCTGTGCATAAGAATATATCTTATATATTAATACATGATTTTTGTGGTACACTTTTGGGGTACTTAATCCCCATTGATTTTCATGAAACTCATATCAAATGAAATATGAATTGGTGTAGATGTGCCGAATTTAATTTTTAACCCTCTAAGAGCCACTAAAGTCCCGATTGGTACAAGTTCAGCTCGAATATGAGTTAGAGAATCAACGTGTCATGTTATATATTATTACGCCTTCGAATTCCCATACAAATTTAATTATCCCTTCTGTTCCTATGAATTGTAAGATCATTTAACCGATCGAATATAACCCCACCTCACAATATTAGTGACATAGACGAAAAGAGGTGCTGTAGGAGCTTAAAATCGTCACAAGCAAAATAAAAAAAAAGTGTATGAAATAAGTGATGTGCGGGATACAAGTCTATATATGTATAAATAGACAAGCATGAATTAATTGGGAACAATTTTCTCCTATATTTCCTAACCGATTCGAACAATTGTTGCTTTGTGTGCTTGTGTTTCGGAGGAGGAGTGCACAAACTTTTAACTTTTCCAATAGGTGGCGCAGGGGTCGAGCTAAACTAAAAAATCGCATTTATAGTCCGATTTGCTTCAAACTCAGAATATGTATTCACTATAGAAGGATAAATACACCTGCCAAAGTCAAGTTATGGCAAATTCAGTTCCATGCAATATGTTCTCATATATCTATATATAAACAGGCAAGCATGAATTAATTGGGAACCATTTTCTCTTATGTTTCTTAACCGATTCGAACGATTGTTGCTTTGTTGGAAAGGTGTTTCGGAGTAGGTGTGCACAAACTGTTAAATTTTCCGATAGGTTGCGCAGGGTCGAGCTATACTAAAAAATCGCATTTATTGTCGGATTTGCTTCAAACTCAGAATATATATTCGCTACATAAGGATGATTACACCGAATTTAGTTTTTAACCCTCTAAGAGCCACTTTGAGTAAAATATTAAAAAAATATTATTTCCAGTCATGATTGGTACAAGTTCAGCCCCAATATCAGCTAGAGAAGCAACATGACATCAAATATATTAATACGCAAACATGATTTTTGTGGTACACTTTTGAGGTACTTCATCCCCATTGATTTCAAAAGAAAGAGGGGGTGGTGTAGATGAGCCGAATTTAGTTTTTAACTCACTAAGAGCCACTTTGAGCAAAACATAAAAAAATATATATTTACAGTCATGATTGGTACAAGTTCAGCCCGAAGATCAGCTAGAGAAGTAACATGTCATCTTATATATCAATACGCATACATGATTTTTGTGGTACACTTTTTAGGTCCCATTGTTTTCAAAAGAGAGAGGAGGTGGCGTAGATGTGCCGAATTTAGTTTTTACCCCTCTAAGAACCACTTTGAGCAAAATTTAAAAAAAAAATATTTACAGTCATGATTGGTGCAAGTTCAGCCCGAATATCAGCTAGAGAAGCAACATGACATCTTATATTACACTTTTGAGGTACTTAATCCCAATTGATTTCAAAACAAAGAGGAGGTGGTGTAGATGACCCGAATTTAGTTTTTAACACTCTAAGAGCTACTTTGAGCAAAATATTAAAAAAAACTATTTCCAGTCATGATTGGTACAAGTTCAACCCGAATATCACCTAAAGAAGCAACATGACATCTTATATCTATTTTTGTGTTCCGATCGGTTCGTATTTATGTTTTTTAAATTTTAATATTTTAATAAGTTTGTCCGATCTTGCATCCTTTAGTGCAAATAAAACAAAGTTATTCCACTATTGTTGCCCAACGTTTCGCTAAACTCATTAGCATCTTCAGGGGCTGGTTGTTTATTTTCACTGTATCAACAATATGTACAAAAATTACAAATATGCATTAACGTTTGAAAAAAATTACATAAGGAACATACATGTATGACGTGCATATGAACATAAAAGTGGCAAATGAATTATACTATTTTACTACTTACATGACATCTTATATATTAATACGCAAACATGATTTTTGTGGTACACTTTTTAGGTACTTAATCCCAATTGATTTCAAAAGAAAGAGGAGGTGGTGTAGATGTGCCGAATTTAGTTTTTAACCCTCTAAGAGCCACTTTTAAAAAATATTTAAAAAAAAATCTATTTAAATGAAACTCATATCAAATGAAGGAAAAGTTGGCGTAGATGTGTCGAATTTAATTGTTAACCCCCTAAGAGCCACTTTGAACAAAATATTTGAAAAAAAACAATTTACAAACCTGATTGGTACAAGTTCAGCAAAATGACATCTTATATTTTAATACGCAAACATGATTTTTGTGGTACACTTTTGAGGTACTTAATCCCCATTGATTTAAATGAAACCCATATCAAATGAAAGATGAGTTAGTGCAGATATGCCGAATTTAGTTTTTAACCCTCTAAGAGCCACTTTGAGCGAAAACTTTAAAAAAAACTATTAAGTCCCTATTGGTACAAGTTCAGCCCCAATATCAGTTAGAGAATCAACGTGTCATCTTATATATTACTACGCATTCGAATTCCCATACAAATTTAATTCTCTCTTCTGTTCCTATGAATTATAAGATTGTTTAACCGATGGAATATAACCCCACCTAACAATATTAGTGACATAGACGAAAAGAGGTGCTGATGGAGCTTAAAATCGTCACAAGCAAAATAAAAAGGTGTATAAAATAAGTGATGTGGTTGAATTTCGACCACTGGGCGATACTAGTCTATATATAAAT
Organism: Rhagoletis pomonella; assembly: GCF_013731165.1. Classification (NCBI taxonomy): domain Eukaryota; kingdom Metazoa; phylum Arthropoda; class Insecta; order Diptera; family Tephritidae; genus Rhagoletis; species Rhagoletis pomonella. Next base: position 36,861 of record NW_023459183.1, on the reverse strand, counting down.
AGGCAAGCATGAATTAATTGGGAACAATTTTCTCCTATGTTTCTTAACAAATTCGAACGATTGTTGCTTTGTTGGAAAGGTGTTTCGGAGCAGGTGTCGAGTTATTGCAAATTCAGTTCCATGCAATATGTTCTCATATATCTATGTATATATAAATAGGCAGGCATGAATTAATTAGGATCAATTTTGTCCTATGTTTCTTAACCGATTCGAACGATAGTTACTTTGTTGGAAAGGTGTTTCGGAGCAGGTGTGCACAAACTGTTAACTTGTCCGATAGGTGGCGCAGGGTCGAGCTATACGAGCATTTATTGTCCGATTTGCATCAAACTCAGAATATATATTCACTACGGAAGGATAAATAATAATAATAATAACAGATTGGCGCTTACACATATGTTAATGTTTGGCCGAACTTCTCCTCCGACTTGTGGTGTGCGCCTTGATGTTGTCACACAAGCGGAGGGACCTACAGTTTTAATCCGACTCCGAACGGCGATTGTATTGTTATGAGAAGCTCTTTTTCATGGCAGAAATACACTCGGAGGTTTGCCATTGCCTGCCGAGTGACGACCGCTGTTAAGAAAAAAACTTTTTCTATATTGTTTTGCGATGTTGCTTTGACCAGAGCTTGAACCCAGGTGCTGATGAGTGAAAGCGCGCACTGCTTACCACTGCACCACAGCGGCCGACCCGTATTACACTTAATAAATATAAAAGAAATAGAAAGTGCAGTTAACGAAATGACTGACAATATTATTCGTATGAAAACGAACAATAAGGACATTTTACACGCAGAGTTATTAGAAGCTAGAAATAAATTAATGACGTTGATACTGAACCCAAAAAGAAAAGCAAGGGGTCTAGTAAATACAATAGGTAGTGTATCCAAATGGATGTTTGGTACGATGGACGACAATGATAGACAAATTATTCAAAATCAGCTGCTAAAGACGGACGAGACAATAAATGAACAGATACACATAAATGATTATTTTAATTTGGCGATAGAACAAATAAAGAATATTGTAAGAAATAATAGAAAAGAAATGGAAAAAAGTTTTAATGTTATAAATAAGATAATAGACGATGAATATCAACAACATATGTATTTAGAACAAATGACAAAAATTCAATTGTTACAAAATAAAATAGGACAAATGCGTGACAATGTAGACTCAGCAAAATATGGGATTGTGAACCCAAATATTCTAACAAACCATGAAATTACAAAATACAAAACTGATTTTAGCAAATTAAAATATTTGCAATCAGGAACTGCAACCTTTAATAACACTTATTCGATATTTTACATTAAAATACCAAGAAATTTTTAAAGAAGTAAAAATAAGAAAAATTATACCTATACCAAATAGATATCAAAAACAGATTGAATCAAAAATAGAATAAGTTTTTATTTATGAAAACAAAACAACGCAGTTTGAAGAAAATAAACATTTTAGACAATTCAAATTCAGTACCCACTCTTTAATAACAAAAAGTTGTAAACTAGTAACAAATAAAAAATTAGAAATTATATCTTTAGATGAAAAATTACTCGTGGTTAAAAATGCAAATAACTTGTTGATTAATAGCGCATGTAATAAAAATTAAATTAACTTAAATGAAAATTAGGTAATTCAATTAAATAACTGTTCAATAAAGATTAACGACTATTACTTTTCTAATCTACTTGAAGCGGTTGAAGGAAATATTATGATATTGAAATACAAAGATCTTAAAAACTTTACAGAAAAGATCACACTGGATCAGTTAGCTGAAAAAGTAAAATACATTTTAAAAATATCTCTAATTTAAAATTGCAAAATCAAGTTATATACGGGTTTAACGTACTCCTCACAATCTCAGTAATATTCGCAATTGTCATTTTATAACGAACCATAGATATCTATATCTATACTATATATAAAATTAAATCCCAAAAAACGTGAAAGCAAAACAGTCGATGTACTGGGTCGATTTCTATGATTCAAGTTTTAAAATAATATATTTCTACCACAGTAGGAAACAGTGGTATTTTTAAAATGAAATTATAATAATAAGAATGTTTAATTAAAGTATTAAGTTGATCAACAATACCACGCATTGCTATACCGTTTGCCTTTCACGTGTTTCTGTTTAGAGAGCATCAACAAACCACATACTGTCTCTTTTCTCTTCTCTTTTTAAACTCATCTAGCACCACGATGTAGGGAGACAGAGGTGGCGCAATCAGCAGTACCGCTACTTTGTTCTTGGCGAATTTAACAGAATCAGTTGTTCGTGTGACGTCATTTTAGCAAACTGTTTGTATTCTATCATTCTTGGCTAGCACAGCGAAAATATGAAAAAAGAACCTTTGCCAGCATCAGGCATGCGCAAAGCGATATTTATGTACAAACAGCGCTGCGCGCAAAACGAAATTTATGTATGTACAAGCAGCGCTGCGTTCAAAACAAACAAACACTATACATTAGCGTGGGCCGAAAATCCGTTTTCTTAGAATTTTGATTGGTAATAGCAAAAATACGGTTCTTTATGCTCTAAAAACAATCTGTGTGCCATATGACAATTTTTGGTCAATATCTTAGGCTCGCCCAAGTCCATCAAAGTTCAATATAGCCAAAAAATAAAAGTTAATAAATAAATTAAGTAATAAATTTTTTTTACTAAAATTGCAGTAATCTTCTAAAGTACTAGTCCTATATAATTAGGTATATGGACCTTTTTTGTAGAGAATCGAAGATAGCTAAGAAAAATTTTTTTTTAGTACTTGAACTTTGATGGACTTGGGCGAGCCTAGGATATTGACCAAAAACTTTCACATTTCAAACAGATATTTTTTAGAGCATAATGAACCATATTTTTGCTATTACCAATCAAAATTCTAAAAAAGCGGATTTTCGGCCCACGCTACTGTACATCGTGTATTTCGTTTGGCAAGTGTTTTTGTTTTTTTACTTCAAAATGCAGCTTGCTGCGATATCGGCACATGCTCACTGTAAGCTTCTTGGTGTAGCATACATACATACATTGATCTTCAGCTTATTTATTTCATAAAGATGAAGTTCATGAAAAAAAGTTGCCGCTGCGCAGCAGAAAACTAATTTTACATCGCTGTAGTAGCATGCAGAATAAATAACAGCAAAGAAGTGTCTGTTTCGCTTCATGCAAATTCTGCACAAAACAAAACTCAACAATGTTAGTTCAACAGATCAACATTCAATCAATCCAATTAGATTTTAATACATGCATACATATGTACATAAGTATGTTCAATTTAGAATTGATATGGTAAAGTAATTTAGCCCTGTTTTTTATGGGAATCTTGCCTCTGTCTAGCCGAATTCCATTTTTCCAACGCTGTGGTGGCATGCACAAACAACAGCAAATCATTGACGTACATCAGTGTTGCCACAAAAAATTTACCAAATTCCTTAAAAACAAATGAAAAATCCTCAAAATCCGAACAAATTGCTCAATATTTTCTTATTACAGATATGAGTATTATGTACTACTATTCACAGGTACTTTGTATAAAAATTAATTACATTCTCCAATTCAATTGGTACATTTGTTCTTGTGGCTCAAACAAATTATGTATTACCGTTATTTTTTATGCCTTGCTTTGTATATAATATTGCTGCAATTATATCAGTGCTCAATCTGGTCCTCAAGTCAGTCCTACACAACGTTTTATACGTTCTAATAAAGCATTAGAAAAGGGCTATATTAGTAATGCAGATATAATTTTTTTTTTAAATTTGGAAACTTATATGAACCTGAGGAATCTTTTAATTCAAAAACTTTTTTCGTATAAATTTCTAATGAAGAATCAATATGAATATTCTTATGATCAAACAATGCGTGTACTCTCCATTCGATATCGAGATTTTCCAAGTGCAAAATAAGTTGAAAATATACCGATTGATTTTCTGGCGGCCATGTATGAGAAAGCTCCTCTGTCTGATGAAGAGCCGAAAGGCGTCGATCGAGCTTCGTACGCTGACTTGGCTGTCTTAACTAACCACTTCTTCTTTTCAGAGGCTATCGAAACAGATTACAGACATTTCACAGCTAATCTTAAAAGATCCATTAGAGCTTCCTATTCAAAATGAATAAAATAGAGTAGTTATTCATCCCACACTACTCTCTAACGCAGCTAGGGTCTTTTTTTTGTTTTTGAAAACGTCTTAGGATTGTCTCTTATTAGTTACTGGCAGTTACCAGCCGTTCTTCGCTGCGCCTTTAATTTTAGCCCAATTCTGAATACTCCCGGGGTGTTTGTTCTACGGGAATGTGTTGCCTTTAATAATTAACTCCCAGGGAGTGGAATTTCCCTAGAAAATTTGGGAGGAGGAAATTGGAACTTCGCAAGAGCTATTTGAAACTTTTTTGACAGCTCAACTCCGCCATTTAAAGTAAAAAATCCTCAGGGAATTTTTATTTATGATAGGAGGAAAGGGAAAAGAGAGAAAACTTTCAGGGAGCGTCTCTTCAGAATCGGCCTGTGTATTTTTGTGTTGTAATTCTCTCCCAAAACTCTTGCAGCCGGTTTCACCAGCAATTTAAATGGAAAATGATTTTTTGTTTTCTGTTAATTTCCATATAAAATTCAAAAAACTAAAATGATTTTTCAATTAAAGTACTTTCGAGAAATTGGTTGTGATGGTCTCATTTATAAAATATATTTAAAGAGCTTTATGAAGTAAGTTTAAAAAAAAATTCGATCTATGAAGCATTGTTTATTGATTTTTGAGTGTGGGTGTTAGTTCATATCTTTCGAAGGTAATTAGAAAATATGTAAAGTACCGACTTTCTCTTGGATATTTAATTTATAATCTTACAACTGGAGTCTACTATCGCACCCTTTCTTTAAACGTGTATTAATTCAATATTCAAATACAGTATACATATTTATCTAATTTGAAAAGAAAAACCTCCCTACTATACAAATATGTGAGGGGGAGTAACAAAACATAAATACGTTTAAGGCGCAGCGAAGCACGCCGGGTATTTGCTAGTATTAAAATAAAATTAAATAAACGAATTCAGGAGAATTCTAATTTAAAATTATAAATTTTCAGAAATTCTCAATCAAGTAAGCCAGACAACAGGAAGTCGGTAAAAGCAATATGACACCATTTCCAAGACAAAAGGTGAAACAGAAATTATAAGTTCATAATATTTCCCAAGAATCGAAATACTGTTGGCCAATAAGTTGGTTAATGCTAAATAAGCAATTACTGTAAATATTATAAGTTTCGTTTTAAGTTTAAATTAAATAAATCAGGTTGATGCCAAAATTTTAAGTTATTTGTTCTTACTGTTTATACTTGTCGATGGTACCGGGAGGACAGTAGGAAGTTTAGTTCGGGTTAAAGTCCCCACTGACGGGTATAGTTTTTCGATGATTGCTCCTCGTTAAAAAAACACATATATGTATTCAGTTTTTATTAATCGTGTTTTATTTAGTGCAATTATTTAGCAATTACAATGCCTTTAAGTGTCACACGAGGACATTGAATTTGCAAGGAAAAACAGAAATATCAAGAACAAGCAAGTCAAAGGAGTTGGTTTGGGTCAATAGTAAATTCTTGGATTCAAGGGCGTAGCCAGGATCTATGTAAGGGGGTGCCATCGAAATATACTTGTTAATTTTTTTGATATATTTTTTATTTAATAAATTCTACGCTAATAACGATTTTCAGCAAACTTTTCGATTATCTCCTCCTGAATCATCTCGCGGTTTTCGGTAACGAGTTTTCTATGGACGCTTATGAGGCACACTCCAGAAAACTTTTCTTCTCCTGTTGTGCTTCTGAGCCATATTTTTACTCTCCGAAATTTACTAAACGATCGCTGCACAGTCGCTGTTGCGCATGGAAAAGCACTCAAAGTGGATATACTTTTATTTATCGCTGGTAGAAATTCGTTTTCTTTTTTAATAAGATCTACAACTTCAAAACATCCTTCAAATCTTCTTCGGACAAGTTCTTTATCTTCCATAAATTGTACTTAAGAATGAGTTCACTTCGCGTTCTTTTGTACCTCTTCACTGGAAAACTTAATCGAATACAATAAGTGCAATCAAGACAGCGAAAACCCCCGTGTATTTTCATTGGAAAAGCGTATTTATAAAGGGGCCGTTAGTGAATCCAGATACGGTATTAAATATTATAGGCCGTCGCCAGTACTCATTTTCATATACCGATGGGGGTTACTTCAGTTTTTTTGTTTACCTGCCAAACGTAGTAGAGAAATTTCAACTTCTAGATCGGCTGTACTGCGGCAACACAAAGCGAACAACGAGAAATAGGCAGAATGTTCGAGGAATGACGTAGAATGTTCCACAAAGAGAAACGTCAATGGGGATGAACACTGCGAGCAGCGAGAGAAAGAGAATGAGCGATGAACTTCAGAACGTTCGAGAGTTGCCATGAGTGCGAGCGCAGGTATATAAGAGCCACGACACAGCGGAGTTGAGTTAGTTACAAGTCAGCAAGCTACAAGTAAAGTGAGTTGCGAATAAGCAAGCTATAAGTTTAATTGTGTTAACAAGTTTAGTAAAGCGTTGTTATTGCTTTAACGAGTATTGTTAAGTGTTTTTACTGTATTAGCGAGTATTGAAAGTGTTTGTTGTACAATAAAATTAATTGTACTACAATTTGGTCATCGTAAGCATTTATTTAACAATCCAGAGATACGAACCGAAGGATTTGGGAAATCCCTCAAGATTTCAAGGATAATCGTAACACAAATTTGCTTTATTTCATTTCTCGTTGAGCAATAAGACCAACTTTTACACTTAACAATTGAGTAATACAGCAACATAGTGCACATAGGTAGTTACATTTGACAAAAAGTAGTACATGAACAAGTTAAATGGGCGGATTTGTAAGTATACAATTTTGAAAGTGCCCAGCGTCGCGGCGGTCCACGCCCCCTCCCATCCATTCGCAGTTATGAACTACTGGCATTATGACCGTTTAGAAAAAAGAATAATAATAAAATGACACTAGTTCACTTCTGAGACTGCTTTTTAAGGTCGAGGTAATGGGAATTATTGCGTATGGTGTTATTGCATGCATCCTAACCATGGTGGAATTATACCAGGTGAAGTAATAAATATTAGAGTTAGAAGAAGGATTTTGACACTGCATTATTTGAAAATTTGCCTATAAATGTGACTATAAGGCAGCCGAATTCAAGAAAATAAAGCGAGATAATTACTTCACCTGTTTATTGCGCTATTCATCCCACATGCTTGTACCGAGTGTACGTTCAAACTTAGAGGTCTGAGAGTAGGTAAAATTTTACATATTTTTACATCACTATTTCGTACATACATATTCGCTCCGTCTTCGTAAACGAAATCCACAGTTCGGATATAGCAAGTGATGATAATGCAGAAATCTTAACTGAACAATATTCTCTGTGTTATACACATGCTGCGAACAGGAACGGCAAGTTTTGTTTGTTCCATGCCATGGCGGAATTATACCAGGTGAAATAATTAGAGCGAGAAGAAATATTTTGACACTGACTTATTTGAAAAATTGTCTTTAAAATTTTAGTATAAGGCAGCCGAATGCCAGAAAATAAAGTGGGAAAGCTGTTTTATTACTTCACCTGTTTAGTGCGCCATGGTTCCATGCAAACTTTTTAAGCTTTTCCAGCAACGTTTTCAACATATTGTAGACTTTTCAGTAAAAAGATTTGTTTAATTGTATTTTTGGTATAAACAAAGTTCTTTTTCCTTCTGTCAGTGAACTGTTTTTGTTACAAATAGTATAAATGAGCAATGGGAAATAAGGCAATACCTTTGTTGAAAATAAAGCAAAGCTCAGATTTTGGTAATTATTTCCCATTTAAAAGAGAAATAAAGCAAGATTTGCGTTATTGCCGTTTGTGTTATTTCGTAAGTAGGCAACAATATCATCCGCTGTTTGCTTCAGAACAAAATAAAATGTGCCGAACTGAACGGCGAACCGTACTTCAGCACCCTCTACGTCAAAAATGTTTTGGGAGCAAATAAAAAGTAGTCCGGACACGAAACGTGGTCTTTGAAATTTTGTCCTTCGTTTTGAAGCTGTAGGGGGCAGCTGCCCCCTACCCCTACCTGGCTACGCCCTTCCTTGGATTTAGAAATCAAATGAAAGCGTACATATGATTTTTTTCTACAATATTATATTCTCTCACTATCTACCCATTTTATGTTCTAATATGAATAAGAAATTTTACTTTTTATTTTCAGATTATAATCGAGGGAAATGTCAACAGAAAAACTAAACGAAGTCGCTAGCGTTTAAAGAATCGGAACCCGCAAAGGTAAACCGATTCATAGAAGACACCTTTAAACGTTAATTATGAAAGAGTCCATACGATTATTAAATGTTTACAGCGAAGATGAAAAAAAACGCAGAAAAGGAAGAGCGGCAACTTATTCAACAATAGAAAATCATTCCAGTAAATCCAAATAACTACCTATGTGTATACTTACATACAGTGACCAAAATATAAATTAGCCCGCGACATTTTAGCAAGTTTTGGCAAGTTTTTCTTTTTATGTAATGTTTATTATGGATGCATTCCAAAACGTCAAAATACAAAGCATCAGTATATTTTATTTCTAAACGGCACTAGAAAAAAAGTTTAGCTTTCCCAACCCAGTTGAAAACTAGCAACTAACCGTGGTTTCGCACATTTGACATTACAATTTACTGAGGTTTAGAGTTAAGAGATACTGATGATTTGTATTTTAAAGGTTTTTGAGCGCACCCTATTTTTTATGAAATTATAGTTCATTACCTAAAAAAACATATGAATCCAAATTTCATACATTGCGCGCAAAAAATTCTGCAAAGTTTCGCCAAAACTTCAAACGTCTTAATCAGAATCTCTAGAAAAAATCTTGGTATGTAGTTTTGTAGCCCAATAAGTTCGAGTATAATAAAATGTAATTTTGAAGTATGTAGCTAGGACTTACCGTTAATTTTTGGCAATTTTTTTTTTGTTGACGGTGCTAAGCACTTTTGCCATATAAAAAAATTGTCGAACATACTTTGTAGAAAGTGTAATGTGTAACACCGTCAACAACAAAAAAAATTCCCAAATGTGCTAAAATGTCGGGTCCCAATTTATATTTCGTCACCGAGTCATGATTATGATTACATTTCAATTATGATTGCTTATTTGTAATCCTTAACCATTCAGTGTTCTTTCTGCGTAGGTGGCCTTCGGCCATTACGAGTATAATAATTGTAATCTGGAATTTTTTTAGTGTACTAAGATAACTGTAATTTTAGTGCTAAAATACTGCAATTGTAATCCTAATAATTTTAAGATTACAATTACAGTAATTGTTATCATGAAAATTACCATTACGAACACTTTAATTGTAATCCTAAAAATATTATTATTACAATTAATGTAATCGTATTCAAGCAAATGTTGATTACGATTTACTGATATTCTGTAGAGGTTTAGAGTACTTAATTAAATTAGCGCAACTTTCAAAATTGAGTTAAAGTCGACGAAATACTGTTAATCAAAATCAAACTTTATTGAAAGTACTGTTACCCCGAGTCTGTGTCTACTATTATAACAATTCAAAACCAATACATGAATTCATAACTTAGAACCATTTTGGTGTATAAAAATCAATATTATAGCAAACCTAATTTCTCAATTACTGTAATCGTAATCATGAAATGCATGATTGCGAATACTATAATTGTATACTAAAAATATGAAAATTACGACTACTATAATCGTAATCGTAATTTTCATGATAACAATTACTGTAATTATAATCCTTAAATTTTTAAGATTACGATTACTGTAATCGTAATCACAAAATTACGACAACGATTACGGCAGTCATAATCGTAAACTTTTATGGATAACAATTAAAGTATTCGCAATCAAGAATTTTATAAATTCAAACACAGTAATCGCAATGCTAAAAATGATCTGGTTTACAATTACAGTAATTCCAAATCCTAATTAATCAAAATTTAGTCTGAATTCTAATTGCCCAGCTCTGGTACATACATACTACTCATACAAAGATATGCATGTACGTTTAAATTATGTATGTAGGCAGACGAAAGCATATTGTATGATATTGTATGTACCTATAAAAATCACAAGTAAACTTTTGTTTGCGTATTGAAATTTTATAACAATTAAAAACAAGTAAACATTTTGAGGATAAGCTTTTATTAATGGTTAATAAAATAGAAAAATCGTCTCCCACACCACCTAACGGTAAAATTTGTTGTGGAGTTATTTCTTTCCATAATATAAGTTCTAAATATTACACCAATCGGACCATAAATACGGATTTTCTAAATATCTCGACTCCTGCACCACTTATCGGGCAAAATTTATTCCTTTTCACGTAAGTAATATACATTCCGAATATAAACCATATCGGACCAGTTATACGGGTTTTTCAAATATCTCGACACATGCGCCACCTAGCGGATTAATTCCTCTTTCATATTGCACTGTCACCAGGTTCTGAGCTTAGTTTGAAGCTTCAAGTCTCTAGCTCATCGGAAGCTTGGTTAAAAATTTAATGTAAGACTTGATTGCACGCTGGAAAAGATCATAAAAGCTTGTAAAAAAAAACAAAATGTAACATCGCTTGTCAAAAAAAATTGTTTTCTGAAAAATACAAAATAATACTTTCTGGATATTGCTTTGGTTTATATTAATCATTAATACAAAATAATGCCACGCGGCTCATAATCATTATTGAAAATTTTTAGAATCGGCGTAATATATTTTTCTATTGTCTGACTTCCAGGAATTGTTAATATAGCCTTGCCGACCCAGTCGATATAACACAAGACAAGAATAGACAATTAGTTTATATGTGCATACATATATGTATGTACGATAACCGCAAGGCATGGGTTTGGGTCTATCTCGTTCGATTTTCTTCCTCGCCACCAGTAGCAGCGCATCAAGATGATGTGATGCTGTGAGCGCACCCTTATCGGAAAGTAACTAAATGTCAAAGGAAATTTTAACAGAAAGCTGTTAAATAAATTTCATTTATTGAAAATATATATGAGCCATTCTTTTTTTAATTCGGACGGATTTCTTCAAAAAAAATATATGTATATCTATCATGTTTCCTATGCGCTTAAAATTTTGTTATGGGTTCCATACATGAAATAAGCTAACACGTATTGGGGAAATTTTTTTTAATTTTTTGGATTTTTTCGTGATTCTGACTGATCATGTACTTTTTCAAATCGTTATATATCGGGTTCTGCTCATCATAGAGCCTTCATCCTAACGTCGTTTTAAAGCTAAAGAAACCACTTAACATTTCTATATATAAGATGGTCAAGATTGAAGAAAATAACACCATCGTAATTGTTTAATCTATCTATCTTCTATCTATATTAATAAAAATGTTGTGTTCGTATGTCACGGTCGTCAAAACTCGAGAACGGCTGAACCGATTTGAATAATTTGTTTTTTGTATTGTTCGGTATAATACCAGAACCAATGATATCGCAAAAAATTGGGTTGCCACCTATTTGAAAATTTTTAAACCCAATTATATTGATAAAATAAATAAATTGTTACAAAATGGGTATCAAATTAAAGAGTTTTTAGAAAGATAACTGCTGGAAATATTTTTGACGAGGGTTGCCACCTATTTGAAAATTTTAATTCAGACAAATTGATAAAATAAATGAATTATTGCCATGTGGGTGTAAAACTATAGAGTTTTAAGAAGGCGTACAGCCGAAAATATGTTTGAAGAGTGTTGCCACCTGTTTGAAAATTTAACTAAAGTACATCGATAAAATAAATGAAATATTACATTATGGGTATCAAATTAAAGAGGTTTAAGAAAGATATCTGTTGGAAATATTTTGGAGAAGGGTTGCCACCAATTTTTAAATTTAAACTCAGTTAAATTGATAAAGTAAATTAAATATTGCTATGTGGATATCAAACTAAAGAATTTTAAGAAGGCTTACAGGCGAAAATATTTTAAAGAAGGGTTGCCACCTGTTCAATAATTAAGCGCAATTTTATTGATAAACTAAATGATATATTACAATATAGATATTAAATTCAAGAGTTTTAAGAAAGATAGCTGCTGTAAATATTTTTGAGTAAAGTTGCCACATCTTTGAAAATTTAAACTCAGTTATTTTGATAACATAAATGAAATACAGTAATTTGGGTATCAAACTTTAGATTTTTAAGAAGGCTTCTAGCCGAAAATATGCCTGAGGAGGGTGCCACCTGTTTGAAAATTTAACTCAATATAATTAGTATCAAATTAAAGAGGTTGAGGAAAAAAAACTTTAGGAAATACTTTTGTGCAGGATTGCCACCTATTTGAAAATTTTAACTCAGTTATATTGATTAAACAAATGAAATATTGCAATGTAGGTAGCGAACTAAAGAGTTTTTAAAAGTCCTACAGTAGAAAGTTTCTTGGAAGAGGGGTGCCACCTGTTTGAAAATTTATCTCAATTAAATTGGTAAAATAAATTAAATGTTACAATATCGGTACCAAACTAAAGGCATTTAAAAATCTTGATTTAGAGATCTATATTTATATATAAAAAAATGTTGTGTTCCTTTGTCACGGTCATCGAAACTCGAGAGCCGCTGAACTGATTTGAATAATTTTCTTTTTGCATTGTTCGGTATCATAGCAGGATCATTTATATTACAAAAATAAATAAATGAAGTATTTCAAATGTAGAGCGGGTACGGACGATGTGTGGTGGCTGACGGCCGTTCCTGGTTGAATACGGGAAAATAAGTACCCGCGCTCTTTTCAATAGAATTGAGTTCAACCTCAAAGCAGTAAAACTGTTTGGAGGGGAAGTTAAAAAATAGTTAATTTGGCGGGAAAAGTTTATGACAGTTTCTAATAAATACATATGTACATTAGAGTGGTCCAAAAAAATAAGGTCGGATTTTTAATGCCGCCACCCCCTAGGATTGTTATATACCGAAAAAAATATACCCATATTTTTTATTTTGAAATAAAAAATAATTTAGGTAGTGCTCAAAGCGCTCAAAGTTTTCCATGTATTTTATATGGAAAAAAAACATCTTTTCGTACATTTTTGGACCACTTTAGTGTACATGTATGCGTACATATGTACCTATATTATTAATCATTAGGGTGGACCGTTTTGGATTGATGAAATAAATGAAATATTGCGATGTGGGTATCAAACTAAAGAGTTTTAAGAAGACTTACAATCGAAAATATGTTTGAGGAACAATATGGTTTTGATTTGGAAATATTTTTTATAGGATTATCATCTATCTAAAAGTAAAGACTGAAAATATTGAAATGAAATGAAATATTACATAACTGGTTCCAAACGAAAAGTATTTGGGAAAGCTTTACTATGGAATTTTTTTAAATCTTTCCACTTATTCAAAATCCGAACATTGTAAATAAATATAGAATTTACAACATCTTATCAAACGAAGTGATCATATTATCAACGAAGAGCTGGTACACAAATTACTTAATGTAAAAAATTCATAAACAAGTAATTTTTAAGCAAACAACACACCGACTCCAATTCTCATATAAAAGTGTAATAGTACCGTTAATTTTTTCATGATCCAATGATCGGATCTAAACGAAATTAGTATGGGATCACCTGGAAATCGGTTGACGTGGTCCTAAGTTATGCGGTAACATGCATAAAAAAAAATCCGACGAATTGATAACCTTCTCCTTTTTTTTGAAGTCGGCTAAAAACTACTGAAACAAATAACAAAATGATAAAAGAGTACCGAAAACAAAAAACTATGGCATGAAAGCTGTTTAAAAAATACTTAATGAAAACATAAAATTATTGACACCATTCCCTAGCATTATAAATCAGTCAACTTTTAATCGTAAGCAATTTCGTTTGGGGTCGCCAAGGCCTACTACGTATATTGCGTGTAAAGAAATTTTGAATAACATGAGATAATATTATTATGATTATGATTATCATTACTATTGTGAACTCCTATTCCCAATCAAGGATTCCCAAATTAAAGCGAAAGCAGAAGAGCATTTACGATCGCATGATGGAAATGTTAAGATAATAAGAGCTGCAGAACTGAACCATGAAGGAACATTTTTTTTACAAGGGCGTGTAGTTTCTGGCGTGTGCCGATGACATCGACATCAACGGTAACAAAAATAGCGAAGTCTCTTCTGCCTTTTCCAAGCTGGATAAGGAAGCAAAGCGAATGCGCCTGGTGGTAAACGAGGACAAGACGAAGTATCTCCAGTCACCGCGTTCGCGCCTTGGAACCCACGTCACTGTTGACAGTTATAATTTCGGGAAAGTGGAGAATTTAATTCACTAGGGAACCGGCACTATCACCGACAAAAATATCAGCATGGAAAACCCACGCAGAATTACTCTTGCCAACAGGTGCTGCTTTGGACTGAGTATGCAAATGGGGAGTAAAGTCCTTTCTCGACGTACAAAAACCGCACTCTATAAGTCACTCATCATGCCCGAGCTGTTATATGCCGCAGAAGCTTAGACAATGACAACATTTTATGAGGCGGCTCTTGGAGTATCCGAGAGAAAGATCTTACGGAAGATATACAGGCTTCTACGCATGGGCGACGATGTTACCGTAGACGATGGAACGATGAGTTGTATGAGCTTTACAACCAAATGTTCATAGTGCAGCGAATGTATATAGAGCGGCTCCGCTGGCTTAGACATGTCGTTCAATAGGAACCGAAGTTTCAGGTGTAAAAGAATTCAACTCGCAAGCCGATGGTGGTAGCAGACGACTAGGAAGCACCCATGGCAATGGAGAGACCAAGTTGGCAGAGAGAGAAATGACTGGCGTTCTTTGTGGAGCTCGGCCAAAATGGCTTAGGCGGTTACAAAGCCAAAGTAGAAGAAGAATATGCAAATGATAAATGACGGAGTTGGGGGACCATTTTCTTGGATGCGCCAGGAGGAACTAGCAAAATATTCCTTATCAGATGGATCTGGCAACGGTTCGATCAAAAAATTACATTACCTTAGCCATCGCTTCGTCTGCAATTGCTGCGACATTATTACCAGGTGCAAACATTGCCAATTCAGCTCTTTAGCTGCCATTGAACATATAAATCATCGAAACTCCCACGTGCTATATTTCCAGAGCATCCGGTATGAAAAAAGTTTACCAAAAAATTAAATTCATTGTTTGGGATGAGTGCACCATGGCACATAAAAAATCGTTTGAGGCTTTTGATCCATTGTTGCGGGATTTGCGTGGAAACATTCAACCATTCGGGATATTGCTCGCAGGAGATTTTACGAAAACATTGTCTGTAGTTTCTCGATTAACACGAGAGATAAATGCTTGCCTGAAATAGTCAACATTGCGACAAGACGAACATACATACACTGCAGCTGAAGTATTCGCGCGACAATAACTGGACATTGGGAACGCAAAGCTGCCAGTCAATGAGAGATTAAGACGAATTTTATGGCCTGATAATTTTTGTAAATTAGAAACATCGAAAGGAGAACTGATCGAAAGAATGTTTCTTTATTAAGAAAATTAATTTTAGGAATCACGATTGGCTCAGTGAACGTGCTATTCTTGCTGCGAAGAATAAGGAGGCCTATCAACTAAATAATAGTGGTATTGACAACAGTCGTTGCTTGAGCTGATCAGCTCTTTTACTAGACTGCCAGACCACTTGCTCACTGTGGTGAGTACCACTAATGTTATTCAATCCAGCATTCAACGTGAGGAAATAGCATATACGTCGATAAACACCGTTGTGGAAAAAGACCATTCAACGAAATTTTTGAACTCGATTAATCTTCCAGGGAGACCTCACATACTGAAATTAAAAATAGGTTGACAGTTATCATGTTGGGGAATATTAATCAGCGAAAACTCTGCACGCAATGCGACTCGCAGTTAAGAAATTGATGAAGAACGTAATGTAAGAAAAGATCTTAATGTGTAAGGTGACCAGAATTTTATAACATTCCAGGAGGACAAATTCTCGGTGACAGGTAATAAGGTCACCCACCCTGGTGCGAAATAAAGTCAATTGACATTATTACCTTTTCAAAAGCGAAATAAAGTCAACAAAAATTTGGAAATAAAGTCATTGACGCTATTTCCTCATTCAAATGGAAATAGCGTCAACAATGCTTAAAGTGTGTCGATTCATAGAAAAAAATGTTGTTCTTACAATAAACATTGCCCCGTAAGTGTTGTTTTTTAATAGATGAAAAAGGCTTTTGCCAAATCCTCAGTGTTGTGATATTAATCCACACACAATCATGAACTACCTCCAATTGATTCTATTAAAAAAAGAATATAAATTACGAATATGTAAAAACACGATGCGAAAAACTAAACGCCTGCGTACATCTGGAATACGAGAAATATTTGAAGAAAGAGTGGAGAAATGATCCATAACATGCAAAACATTTTTCGTTTCTACAAAAATAAAGCGAACACTATTAAATTGAAGAAACAGTACATGTCCAAAAACCCCGGAGGAGCACTGAAAGAATTCTGTGTTTTAAATTAGCATATTTTGAACGAATTCGGAATGTCTAAGGTGGAAAAGAACCCAACCTTTCTATAAGGAAACAATTCTAGAAAAAGAATTTTCTTACACTGTATTTATGTCTCCGCCAGCAGTCATTTAAAAGCAGCTAAGGAGAACGACGACACTATTTATTAGATGGCACATTCAACGAGCCAATGTGCCAAAATCCGGGTATAAACAATTATTGATTATTTAATATCGGAACCGAGATCATATAAGTTAATGGATTGGTTTTCACACACTTTTGAAACACAAATTATATGCTTTTTTACTGCAGACAAGTTGTTGCCTCAAAACACAGCAGAAATCTTCCAATCAGGGCTGCCAACTCTCCTTAGTTTTGAGGTGCCATATTGAGGATAAAAAAAGTGCCAAAATGTGCCAAATAGAAAAATAAAAGTGCCAAAAAAGGTGTAATTCCTTTTAATCATTCACATTTAGCAATAAAATAAAGCCTCATTTTCAAAACAAAAGTGCAATGATAAAATAAGATAAACCAGTTGAATAGCCTTTATAAATTAGAAAATTTTAGTTGAGAAAAAGAAGTGCACGCAAAGGATTTCACAAAAATGTATTGAAATGTTATTTTTTTACAAAAGTGCCATTTTGGCATTTTGTGCCAAATTGAAAAATTAAGTGCCATTTGAAATAAAATAGGAACAAATGGCACGGTTTGAGCCAAGTTGGCATCCCTGCTTCCAATAACTTACAAATATAAAAATGTGAAATATCGAGGGCTTGAATTCATTAATACCCTCTATCTGCAATTTGCACAAAAACTAATTTGTGATTTTAGAAACCATCTGGGACTTATTACCTGTCGTTATATAAGGTAGCATTAATATCACTGATGACAGTTAAAGCTTAGGTGGATTTTTATATCAGAATCTCATCTTTGTGAAAAGTGTGCAGATAGGGGGTATTATTGAATATAAGCCCTCGATGTTTAAAATATATAAAAATTTTATTTCAACGTATACAAAAAATTAATCTACCTGCGCTACAGCACGTCGGGAGACGGGGAGGGGGGGCCGGGGGGCCCGCGGCGTAGCGTGACGCGGTGTGCGCGCCGGTCGCGCGGGGTACGCGGGGCGCGAGCGCGAGCGCGACGCGCGCGGTGTGGCGCGCTGACGCGGCCCGCCGCGAAGCTAAGCAAATTTATTGTTTGAAAGAGAAATAATGTCAATTGATTTTATTTCGTTTTTAAAAAGGTAATAACCTTGGTGCGAAATAAAGTCAATTGACCTTATTTCCGTTGATCTTATTACCTGTCACCAAATTCTCCACATTGAAAACACAAACATTTCTTTTATATTTATTTTAACACATAAATAACGAATAAATAAACAATTCAAAATTTCTCTAAACACAAGTCAAATAAGTTAATAGTACACTGCGTTGCATAATTATAAGACCGCCACATATTAACAAATTTTGAATATTTATTTTTAACCCACTTAAAAAAGAAGTACATCAATTCTTCGGAATATATTTTTTGGTATGTTACCACCTCCGCCGATTTCGATAATTATTTTTCTATCGGGAAGGTAGTGTCTCACATTCTAATTTGGTTTGGATCCGATCATTGGATCATGAAAAAATTAACGGTACTCCTAAATTTGTATATGAGAATTGAAGTCGGTTGTGTTTTTTGCTTTTATTTGCAAAAGAAATTGCTTTCGTTCTTCGACTTTCGCCAAAGTTCGATTATAATTTTGTTTCAATGCTATACCTCGTTCAGCAATATATTAACATATTTAATACTTTCTATCGTCTCTAAGACAGAGAACTTCAGGGTCGTTTTTTAGAGAATTTAATGCCCTACAAGAATATGCCTAGAAACCCTTTTTAAACCTTTTTATACCTTTATAGCTTTTCTTAACGGTTCAAAAGTTATAGCATTTTTAATGAAAACGAATTTTTGTTTTCTTTACATAGAAAATTTCAAATGCCGACCGACAACTTTTAAACTTTAAATAAAAATCTTTCCAAATGGGAGAATTTCCTTCTCAGTAAATAGGTAATTTAATGCCATAAATTCGTCAGGTAAGTTATTTTGGATCACCCTAATATATATACACTAGAATTACTCGTTTACAGTAATAAGAATAAGTGGCAAATTTCCCGGAAAACACCCCCAAAAAAAGTCTGGATCCGCCGCTGGGCCTGTTTTATTTTTGATTATGTACTTGGATGTGAAATAACACATTTTATAAACAAAATGTTAAGCATATTTGCGCTCCAATGCAACGAACATACTTGTTTTAAGCCATCTTACAAATGCTTTATCAAGATAAAAAGTCCCCACACAAAAATATTGCCACTGATAAAACTTATACATATCTGGCAAACAAAATGGCATATGGTAGGCAATAGTTTTCCCTGTGAAGACGCGTCGTTAGCTAGTCTTTCAGTGTTGTAAAATGCCGTTCGCACCAAACGATTTCCCCTTCAACTCACGCAGGGTTGCACGAAAAAAAAATGGAATGGCAAAAAATATCAAAATATAAAAAAATATCAAAATATTCGCCATAAAAAGGTGTTTGCATTGCATTCTACTTTTGGTTGAACGGCCTTTCAACTAATCGCTCTCAACAAAGTTGGTCGCCAGCCAACATTTAGCCATTCAACTTTTTTTTCGTTGAACGCAAAATCGCCTCGTGCGAACACCTTTTGAAGGGTAATACGGCTTGCCTACAACACCGGGGAATACTGTGTTCGATCCTCCAATTACGATCGCGAATTACCCCTTTCCCACGCCCACATTCTTAATTCAATTTGACAGTTCTCAATCTCTGTGTTTTTTTTCTTCGCTACAAAATTTATGCAAAATGTAAGTAATTGCTTTTCGTACCTATAAAAAGTGCCAGTTTTGATTTGTGAACTGGTTTCGATAAATGGCCGATAAAAATTAGAGACGGCAGCGATTTGTTCGTTATTCGCATGGTAATTGGATCTGAATTACCAACAAATGAAACTCATTCGAAATTTAGTATGGCGAATTGCGCAATTCCAAGTGCGAATTACGAATGAGAAAGCAAACTACGTAATTGGCGGGCAGTGGGAAAGCCGTATTAAATATTATTGATTAAGGCTAAAAGGCGTTTGTACTGTTCAACTTTCACAGGTGGTTAGTTGAATCAAAAGTTTTCATCATTTAACTGAATGTTGAACAACGTAAACTCCTTTTAAATACAATGATTAGGTACGGTTATGAAATAATAATATTCTGAACGAAATTTTTGGCAAATTTCATCACTGCTATAAAACTAGAAAAGGAGGACAAGGAGGACATTTTTACTCAAAAGGAGGACAGAGAGGGACAATATTTTTGAGGAGGACAAATCACGCTTGAGGAGGACAATCCTCCTCAAAGGAGGACGGTTGGTCAGCTTATTAATGTGGTGTGGTTCAAAGGTGAAGAATTCCCATGATTCCATTTAATGATGATGATTCAATTTAAAAGATTTGAATTCCCAATTCGATTGACATTCGGAATCACAATCAATAATGCTCCAGGTCGAACTTTGGAAAAGTATGGTTTAGATTTAGATGCGGATTGCTTCTCAGATGTTGCGTGTTCCTGTGTCGGCAAACCAGATATCCTTGATATCTATGCAGAGAATGGAAAAATAACAAATATTGTGTGCACACGAGTACTTATTACGTAACCAAACACATATGAAACGTATGCTTTGTTTCGTTAATAATTTATCGTCCATATAACAGAAATATGCCACAGCAAAGCGTGGCAGGGTACAGCTAGTTTTCTATAAAAAAAAACATGGTTAAAAAAATGGGCGTTTTTCAAGAACTATTTTTAATTTTTTTTATGGCGAGATGGTTTATTTTGTGAGAATCAACATTTTTTTGTAACTTGTTTTTGAAAACTCATGTTGGGATATATTTAGCAAAGTGTTAAAAATCGAGTTTTTGCAAAAATTAAAATTTTATTATGGTTTCCGATAGAATACCTATAAAAAAATAATATCTGTATGACACAATTTTTCTTT
This sequence comes from Rhagoletis pomonella, assembly GCF_013731165.1. Lineage (NCBI taxonomy): Eukaryota > Metazoa > Arthropoda > Insecta > Diptera > Tephritidae > Rhagoletis > Rhagoletis pomonella. Next base: position 16,251 of record NW_023459183.1, on the reverse strand, counting down.
AAGGCGACAAACCCCTAGAAAAGGGCGCGACGATTGTTAGATTGAAGTTAGCAAAACGCAGATTTTATTGCAGATTTTGGCAGAGTATTCCTTCGTTAACAACATTTGTTCCGCAATATATGTAGATATGCTGCCGAAATCCACAATAAGATCTAAATTTTTAGAACTTTGGTTTTAAAATTTCCACACCCATTTCTAGAAGATTCATTGATTGAAAAAGTTGTGGAACAAATTCTGTTAACGAAGGGATATTCTGCCGAAATCCGCAATAAAATCTGCGTTTCGCTAGCTTTAGTCCTACAATTGCCACGCCCATTTATATTTGCCGCCTTAAAGGAAAATCTTGCCACACAAATATTAATTCTGGATATGTATTCTATCGGAATCCGCAATAAAATTGAAATTCTTGCAAAAACCCGACTTTTAACACAACTCGAAAACAATTTACAAAAAATGTTGATTCTCACAAAACAAACCATCTCGTCATAAAAAATATTTTAAAAATAGTTCTTGAAAAACGCCCTTTTTTTACCATTTTTTTTATAGAGAATTAAACAAGGATTGCGATTGTGTAATTTTAATTCTCTAATTTACTGGTCTTCACTATGCAAATAAACTTCAAAAAGTTCAACTGTTAATAGCTAAATAGCTTTAGGACAATCATGCGCATCTTTTGTATAGAAATATTAAGCCCGTTTATTTTGCTTTAAAACGACGTTAAGATGAAATATCTACGATGAGCAGAACCCGAGATATAACGATTTGAAAAAGTACATGATCAGTCAGAATCACGAAAATATCCAAACTTTGACAGATCATATCTCCGAAGAAAAAAATTTTTTAAAATTTTCTCGAATACTGTTAGCTTATTTCATGTATAGGACCCATAAAAAATTTGAAGCGAATCGAAAGTCTGTCACCAAATTTGGTGTCCGATATGCAATAGTTCTATATTGGCAGTTTCTACCATCGTACAGTTCTATAAGTAACGTAACTCTTCTTCTTACCATTTTGGGGATTCAGGGGCTCAAAAAAAAATCTAGAGTAATTTCAAATGGCGATTCTAGCACAAAGGAAGTCTGTGAAGGGAAACCAATAAATATATATAAAAAAAACTGCAGTTACATATTGCATTTGAAAACGTAAGCTCCAAAATGTCCGATTTTCTGTTTTTGACAGAAATCGATTACCTAACACCACACGCACCAGTTGTCTAAATTTCAAAGTCCTACAAAGTACCGTTACCAAGTTATAGGGAAAGCTATTTTGGCTTAAGTGCCTTATTGTTCTCTGTTTACATTTTTTGTGCCCGCAGTGTCGGTTAAGCCTTTTTCTCCGTGAAAAATTTTTCATTGCGGAGAGGGAATTGTTACACTTTTGTGTGAAAGTTTTGAAGTGCTTCTATTTTTCTTCCAAATATGGACTATTTGTATACATATCGTGACCTGAAATGCAAAAAGGCGTAACAAACATCATCGTTGAAATGTAAAAAAGTCATAACTAATAAAAAATCAAAACTCACTTTTTGATTTATATGATCGAGTTCATCGAATTACAACTCCCCTTGTCATGTTATGAAAAAAAATTAAAGTATTAGTCACGACTTTTTCCATTTCATTTACGATGTTGTTAGGTTTTTTTGCATTTCAGGTGGCGATATGTATAAGTTAACACCTGCTAACGCGCTCATGGGAAACATTCCGTTCTCATGTAAAATGCTGACGCTATGTCTGCAAATATGCGCGTGACAAAAATGAAAACAACGGCAGTAACGGAGTAGCGATCCACCTGCAACTGCAGTCGCTGCAACCACAACAACAACGAAAGCACTAGCAATAGCGAATTGGCGATCCACCTAAAACTACAGTCGCTGGAACAACAACAACACTAAAGATATCAACTACTACAGTCTCTGCTACAGTTGGGATTAAGTAGGGTAGAGTAAGCTTTGTCTTAATTCCAATATTCAGTCTTTTGCCAGGCTCTTAGCTCGTTACTACCGCATATGCGGAGCAAATAAAGTTACGATCAAAATAGATATCAAACCTACATAGTAGGTAGTGTTATTATTTATTCGGAACCCGAAAAGTATAACTTATATTTGTGGTAGATTAAGACTTTTAATCAAAAGGATACAAATATAATAAATGTATATGGTGTTAAAATACTTGGTTGTTGCAGAGCTTAACTGAAAGCGCACTCGTCCCATTCAGCGACAACTATTATTTTGAAGAGTTAGTTGAAGAGGAAAATTCTGTGTTCGTTTCTTAAACTGTTGCACTCCAATAAGGCTCAACCTCTGCCTTTTGAAGCTTTGTCAGGGGTGATCGTTGCCCTGAAAAGCAGAAGGTTGCTTAAAACGACAATATTATGAAATGCGTGAGCCTGACAAGGATAAGTAGGCAAAACATGCAATTTTACAATTTTTCAGCATGGCAAAACAACATTTTTTGGGCCAAAGGAAATCACCATTAGTTCTTATATCAGAATAGTATTTTAATCAATAACTTATGTCTTTGTGTTGAAGAGTTGTTTTCTTAACAACAATAATAAAAGAAATGAGTTAACGACATCAAATGGTTTTGTTAATGAAAAAAAAAAAGTGTTTTTTTTTAATCTCTTTTGGCTTAACCGCCGCAATTGCGTGCTGTTGCCTTTTTTCTGTGACGGCCAAAAGGACATAAGCATCAAAATCACCTGCTTCATTAAAGATGGGATAATAAAACCACCAGTATATATATTAAACCTAACATCAATCTTAACTTGTTCATTAACCTTCACGTTAGTATCTACAGTAATTGCAGTGTTACGCCTACTGAAAGATTTACTTTTTGTCGCTTACGCCTTATTTGTGACTTATTCGTATTTTCGTAGTGTCAGCTATTGGTGCTAATAATTTTATAACATTTTAATATTTTTATAATTCTCTGGAATCATGATATCTATGGATTGTCAGGTTGTGAAAATCCAAAAACGAGACGAATATATTCGTAATTGATTAGTTTTCGAAATGAGCGCCTTTTTAACAAAGACAATTAGTTAGATTGTAATTGAAATACATAAGTTACTGCTGTAGTACTTATCTGATGATTGTAATATAACTTTGTATTTAAGATGATAGATCTATTTTTGTACAAGATTTCAATTTAAAGTTGGTGTGGCAAAATAACCAATGTCAATGACACTTCTTTTTGAAACCTATAATAAACGTCCAAAAATTTTATTCAACTTCTTCCCCCTTCTGTTCTAAAATAAAATAGAAACAAATGAAAGTATATTACAAATTACTAAGTGACCATCAAGTCAAGGTGCAGGAATCATATTTTCAGAGATAGTAGGCCAGAGTTCTAGGTCTAATTTAGCCAGGTTCTATCACCTTTTCTTTCTTTGCTAGAGCTTCTAAAATATTGCAAAAATGGCGATTTTTTTATACTTTGACCTCGTTTTTTTCAAAATCTGGAGCTAATGGAAACTTTATGCTTACGGACAGCACAAAGAAAAGCACACAATGGGGATAGGTTTTCTCAATATGTATTCATCGCAATCTGGATATTAATGTCGACTCAGCAATAAAAGAATTTTTACCTATACCTCCGTGAATTGCACGTGACTTTTATTTGAGTTGTGCTGAATTATGTATATCCACAATTAAATACAATATGCTGAATACTCTTATTGCAAATGAACACGTGTGAGTTCTGTAAGCAACTGACATTTATTAATTACATTTTCAATCCTCTTCCACTTCTTCTTTACACATATGTATCTCTTATAATTCTCCAATTATGTATTACACTCTCATTTATGGCATCTCTCCTCTCATTATTTTCTACTGTTATATAAGAATTTAAACCATATAATGTACCAATGCTATATTAAAGTATAAGAACAATTCAAAATTTATGCTAAAATAATGCATTGGTAACAGTACATTCCATTAAATTTGATTCGACAAATAGGTTGAAAAGCGATATTCATATGTGTATTAGTTGTAATTAGAAATTGATGGTTTAACAAATTTTTTAAGGCGAGATTGTAGTTGTCGCTTTGACATCAAGACTGCCGGTGATTGTTGAGATGCTGGTTGCACGGCCCTACGGTAAGCCATTAGGATTGTGGACAGTTCCCTTTGCATGTTAGCCCCACTGCAATTTGAGGCCCGGAATTTATTTTTCAATGTTTACACAAACCGCTCGGCTTGTCCGTTATTGGATGGAGATAGGGTGTGCTCCTTGTGCAACGACAGCCGATTTAATATGAATATATATGCATATATATATATATACATACATATATGTGGATATATGCATGAACATGTGTATATATATGCATGCATATTCTAAATCACAGAAGCAACCTTTTTCGAACCACCTCATACAGTTAAATTCGCCCTGGTGATAACATTAGAAGCAGTATAAGTAAACAAAATAAAAACTTTCCACTGGCTACCATAAAGACGTAAAGTCCAAGATCAAAATAGCGGGTGCGATACAACTTGTTCGATGTCGTGATCTGCGATCTTGCTATTGGCTGGCCTGAGCTTGTGTATATGTGTCTGCTTGTAAACAAAAGGATAACCGCAGAATCACCGTAACCAAAACAAAGGTCGAAAATGCTTAAATAGCGAGCTGAAGCCTTAATCGAGATTCTTTTGAAGAAAGCAAAAGTGCTCGAGCGCGAATTTTTATACTCGCCAAATCGGTCGACAAAGTAGTTTTGAAAAGTAAAAGCAAAGTGCTTAACGCAAAAAAAAGGAAAACGTTTTGTTTAGACATTTTATTTTAAACCGAATTGGTAAAGTTCACAACTATACGTCCGTGTGTGCTAAGCGCCCCGGCGGCGAAATAAATGCTCACGCCCACTACCAGCGGCTCGAGAGTCGACAAAAACCACCGCATACATAAATACGCACAGCTACATATGCACAGCACCGGCTTAAGCAGGATCGCCAAACACACAACATCGAAGCACCGCATATCACAGCACTCAAACTCACCCATCGATAAGAAGCAGCATACACGCCACATCCCGAACGCCAGCATAACAAGCACCTGGATTTCCAGCACCCACCTTGTTTAAGCTAAGTTCTTAGAATTTCTCTTTTTGCATTTCCTTTGGATTCACTTTAGTGTAATGATAATAACGCGGCGCTTGGTGTGAATTTTAAAGTTTATTGTTTTTTTATTTCATCACATTTTACTTCATATGCATTTATTTTTAATTTTTGCCTTTTGTTAGTTTAATTCGTAATTCGCTACATTTTTGTTTTACACCGCATTTATTATTAAATTAGTTTTAAAACATACTTTTATTTTCACCACATTATTTACTCTGCATTTATTTTCGATTGTGGGTTAACTTTAATTTCATCACGCTTTAATAATTGCACCACATTCGCTTTGCACTTAAGTACTTTTATGTTCCACATTCGCATATTGTCCACTTTTGTTAAATTTAGTAACACTAATTAATACCTTTTTTTACAAAATATTAATATTCAACTTCTACACGTTTGTGAATTTCTTTTGTATTTTTTGTTGTATATTCACGTTCATGTAATTTTTTGTCACTCGCGCCGGTGTAAATACGTACGTTTAAACGACGATCGATTTCTTTTCGCGACGTATTGAAGGGCCGAACTAAAAAGGAGAGCAAAACAGGTGGCATACGTACCCACTAAGCGTGATCCACTATACCACCTGTTTCTATTTGTTTGGTTACTCTCCTTTCCAGTAGTTATATGTACATATGAATGCTTTGTTTTTCTCCCCCAACACTTCCCAGGTAGTCTGCATGCTGGCGCTAGCATCGGTGGACATACAACATACACATATACTGGTAAGTGAGATCACTAGTGTTTACCATTAGCATATATATGTACATACATACTAAGTAGCATTAGTAAGGGTCACCAACAAAAAAAAATTGATAACATAAAACGTGCATATACACATATACATGCATACATATATTTATGCAAGATAACAAATGCACATAAATACATGTACATACATATATTTATATTTGCTGAACGTATATGTACATATGTATATGCATACATTTGTGGCCAATATTTAAATAATAAAATACGCGAACGACTATAAAATAAAATAATAAAAGGATTTACAACAGTCAGGCGAAAGAAAAAAATATAAAAAGAAAGTACAAAAGAAAGGTAGGGATTTGTAAATAAGCAAATAGCATAGACATTGGTAGTAAAATTAGATTTTAGGTGAAATTATAATAATAATCGTGAATTTTGAAATTGTTTAATAGTTAAATTAAGTAAATAGCTTTAGAATAAATGTATGGTTAGGTTTCCTTTCGATTTATTTAAATAAATGAATTTGTATGCATAATAATGAAATTTGGCTGAGTGTAGTGTTATCATTTACAATGGAATTCTACGAATTTTCAGGTTGGTGTGGGTGCTGCTTAGGCGCAGCTCAGAGGGGACGTGGGTATATTACAGGTGACATGACGATTTAACAGGTGACTAACGTTTGACTGACGGACTAGGTCAGGAAAAGGGAGTTTCGCATGATGAACTAGGAGCCCCGGCGGAACTCAAGGCTAAGTGCCGTCGGCACTTAGAAGGGGTGGGGTGGCTCCAACTGACCCGGACAGGCTTCCATTTCTTTCTTTTCTCCTTTGTTTTTTATTGGCATAACACAAAATTTTTGATTTTTGTAGCTGAAGGTAGAGAAGTGGCAAACAACCCCCCCATTGGCCGTCGACAACTCCTGAGGAAGGAGCTCAGCGAGGGGATGGTGGATACCAGCGCCGAGAGGCAGAACCTCGTAGGGAGCAGGCTAGCCAGGGTAGGGCAGAAGAAGCCACCAGGTGGAAGAAGGTTGACCTGGACAAGTGGCACGTCAAGTTTGATGATATCGGGAAGAACATCACTGTAGAAAGTTTTATTTTCAGAGTTGAAAGGATGCGAGCGCAACATGATGTCCCGTATGAACAGCTGTTTTCTGACTTCCATTGCTTGGTAACGGGCAATGCACTTAAATGGTATTGGCAAATTGTCGAAGACCACGCTGAGCCATTATAAAACTGCAGAGTCGGACTACGAAATAATACGGGAGATCATGGAGCGCAAGCAAATGCCACATGAGACATTCGACGACTTCTACAGTGATGTCCACAACTTAACCTTCGCCTGCGCCAGAAAATACCTGAAAAGGAACTTTTGGGCATCATCAAGGCCAATTTAAAGCCATACCCGGCAAGCCTGACTTTCTCCTCGAAAATGGACACCTTGTCGGATCTGAAATCCGAGTGCAAGAGAGCTGAGAGAATGTTCCGCGAAAGCCGAACAAGGTCCAGAGGCGTTAACGAGTTACAGCATGTGTGTGATGACGAGCGAGTGGAGGTAGAAGCATTCAACGCAAATAGCTTCGAGCGCAGTAAGACGGGTGTACAAGGCGGTCAGGGAACATCGAAAGTCAATCGGAGCAACCAAGTCGACCTCAGCCGGTCCCCAGCAGCAGTTCTTCCGGTGTGCAGGCAGCTCCAGGTCACAGCTTCTGTTCGTCGCCTTTCCACCTGATGATCTGTTTCAAGTGTGGCACCCCGGTCGACTACTACACGAAGAATCTTGTGGTGACCAACAACGGCAACTCTACGTTTCACAGCATGGTTTGTTTCGCGTGCAGGGGCGACATGTCATTCTGTGTCTACAAGCCGAACCAGGGAAACTTGAAACTGGCGGAAATTTCCGGGAATTCTGGCCAGGAAGCGAGTCGCCCGGAAAAATAAAATCAGCCGTCAAAATTTTAAGTAGGGATAGTAGTATTAGCAGTGGCGATGGTAATATTAGAAGTAAGTTAGAGGATAGAGAAGTAGTTATAGGAAAGAGTTTACATCAAAGGAAATTAGAATATGAAGAAGCAATAAGAGGTATTTTTTTAGAAGAAATAGTTAAGAATAAGAAAAGTAGGAATTTTAAGAAAATTGAAAAAATGAGGGCAAAGCGGAAGAATTATAAAAGGATTAAGAATAAGATTATAGCAACAATAGTCACTGTGAAGGGTGACAATCGGTTTTTTTGCGCAAACCAATATAGGTGGCAAGGAGATATTAGCTCTTTTGGATTCTGGTGCTGGCGCGAGTTGTCTAGGTAAAAACTCCCTAAAATTTTTGGAAGGAAGAGGATGAAATTCTCAAAATTAAGGGACAAAATATTCGAACCGCCAATGGTGGCGAAACGCCAGTACTAGGTGCGATTGTTTTGCCGGTGTTATGGGATGGGGTCTCAAGAGATCTCGAGTTTTTGATCGTGCCCGATTTGCAGCAGGAGGTTTACCTAGGAATCGACTTTTGGAAAGCTTTCGATATGGATGTTGTCAGTAGGGGTGTTAAAGCAAAGAGCGCGGTCATTGCAGAGCTCGCACCCTCCGAAGGTGACTTGTCATTTAACGCGGTGCAGCATGATTTAACGCATGAGGAGAGCGTAGCATTGGAAAAGATAAAAGCGCAGTTCCCATCGTTCGCCGTACTAGGGCTTGGAAAAACAGACCAAGAAGAGCACGTCATCGAAGTGACGAATGAAAATCTTCCGGTCAAACAGCGGCACTACCCTATATCACCACCGATCCAAAAGCTAGTGTATCAGGAGCTAGATAGAATGTTGAGTATGGGGGTCATAGAAGAAAGCAACAGTAGTTGGAGTTCCCCCGTCTCTCTGGTAATAAAAGGCACTAAGAATAGTTTATGTTTAGATGCTAGGAAAGTAAACGAAAGGACAATTAAGGACGCATATCCACTACCGCACGTGGAAGGAATCCTCAGCCGACTACAGAATACACGCTTATATCGGCTATAGACTTAAAGGATGTCTTTTGGCAGATTCCATTACAGAAGGAGTCTAGGGAAAAGACAGCCTTCACAGTTCCTGGTAGGCCCCTGTATCATTTCACTGTTATGACTTTTGCTTTGTGTAACGCGGCTTAGCGTATGTGTAGATTAATGGACAAAGTCATACCGGCTGCTTTACGTGAGTGTGTGTTTGTGTATTTAGACGATTTGCTAGTTTGTTCCGAAAGTTTTTCATCTCATTTGTGTTTGTTGGAAAAGGTCGCTAGGTGTTTACGTGAAGCCAAGCTCACAATCAATGTAAAGAAAAGTAAGTTTTGTTATCGTGAAGTAAGGTATCTCGGGTACGGTGTAGGCGACGGTTGTATACGAACTGGTGGAAACAAAGTAGCAGCAGTGAGGGATTTTCCTGAACCTCGAAGCCCGAAACAGCTTCGGCGGCTCCTAGGGATTGCAGGGTGGTACCGACGATTTATTCACGAGTACGCAACTATAGCAGCACCATAACACGACTGTCTCACCAAGGACCGGATAAAAAAATTCACTATGACTGACGAAGCCAAGGTAGCGTTTCAGCGGTTGAAGCAAAGCTTGATCACAGTACCAGTACTGACTCACCCGGACTTTAACAGACGATTTTTCATTCAGTACGATGCACCAACAGACGGTGTAGGTGGAGTTTTGTTCCAGTTAGACGATGACAAGAACGAAAGGCCGATTGCATTCATGTCGGCGAAGTTGAACAAAGCGCAGAAAAACTACAGTATAACGGAGTTGCAATGCTATGCCGCAGTCTTAAGTGTTAAGCGATTTAGACCGTACATCGAAGGACTGCCGTTCACTATAATCACCGACCATGCCAGCCTAAAATGGCTGATGTATCAGAAAAACTTGTCGGGACGGCTAGCCAGATGGAGTCTGAAACTGCAAGCTTTCAACTTCGATATCCAACACCGTAAAGAGGCACAGAACGTCGTGCCAGATGCGCTTTCGAGAGTCGACATGAAATCAAGCTAAACGACAGAGTTATGGACATATGTTTGAACTCACCTTATTTCACGACGGAAAAATATACACAACTTAAAAATACGGTGACTGAAAACCTAGACAAACTACCGGATGTGTGTGTTTCGGACGGATATGTTTACAAGAGAACACAGTATAACAGGGGAACTGGACAGCAGGAGGACCAAACCTGGAAGCTTAGAGTCGTCTCATTGCTCACCGTCGGCCGGACATGGAGGAATCCATAAAACGTTGGCACGGATCCGAGAGAAATACTACTGGCCTGGTATGGTGGCCGATGTGCAGAATTTCTGTAAAGACTGCGAGACCTGTAAGGGCTGCAAGATCCAAAACTCGTTCAACAGGCCATTGATGGACAGGCAACACGTCACCGAAAGACCATTCCATCGTTTATATATAAATTTTATGGGTCCTTATCCGCGTTCTAGTGATGGTAATTGTTATGTGTTCGTCTGTCTTGATCATTTCTCTCAATTTGTGTTCCTCAAACCAATGCGTAAAGCGACAGCAGCAGAAGTTGTAAAATATCTAGAAAAGGACGTTTTCCATGTTTTCGGCATACCAGAGTTCGTACACTCTGACAATGGCAGACAATTTGTTTCCGAGTTATTCACCTCGTTTTTAGATAAATATGGAGTTAAACATGTAAAGACTGCGTTCTACTCGCCACAAGGCAATGCAGCCGAACGGGTTAATCGTTCAGTACTGCAGATAGTGCGTTCCTATATCCAAGGCAACCAGAAAAACTGGGACAGCTACGTGAGTGGCGTTCGCGCTACGCAGTGTAGTCCACACCACATGGCGCATCATACGACATGCTCCGTAAACTAGAATCAATAAAAGACACTGAGTGTGAAGTAGTTACTGGTTCCGACAAAATGCTGCTAATCAGAGAAAAAATCCTCAAGGAATTGAAGATTGCGCATGACAGGAGCTCAAAAGTTTACAACACGAGGAGCAGGGAAGTGAGGTTTCAAATTGGACAAGTGGTATATCGCCGGAATTTCAAACAGAGTTCACAAATAGATAATTATAATGCCAAACTCGCACCCAAACAAGTTAAATGCATAGTTTTGGGCGTTATCGGCAACTCAATGTACGAAATAGGTGTCACTGCTGGGAGAAAGATCGGCGTATACCACGCTAAAGACCTATTTGTTGCATAAGTGTGTTCCGTTCTATGTTGTATTGTTGTTGTTTCTTTGTTTGTGAAAGTACCAAAATGTAGTGGAGTCCAGTGTCTGCATGGAGATTTTTTATAACTTTTTTTTTCTATTCAAAACAGTAAGTGTGGCACCTTTCTGAAATCTTTATTAAATGAGCAATTTTTTTATGTAATGTAAAGTTATAGCTCAGTACATTTTTTTTTCACCCGAGATAGTCGAAGTCGGGGAAGAAAATATCAAAAAGTAAAAAATCCAGAAATAGTCCTAATTTTATGATGGTTCCTTAATATATTTTAACTACATTGCATTTGAGTATGGAGAGGCAACTATCTGGAAGTATTTTACATAAATACTAAGTATTGCCCGGTTTGTAGTTGCAGTTAAAGAAAACACATGAAAAGGCACGATTTTTTTCAAATTCGAAAAAATGTAAATATTTCAAAAACGGTGACACTTTTACCTGAAAATTTTTTGTTTATCAGGGAGCTTTAGCCCGCGCAATTGAATCAAAGTGTATGAATTTTGAAAATGAAACTTTAGCTTGTAATATCTATGGCATGCGTTATTGTTATAAACAGGACGATATATCAAATTAAGGGATATTAAATTTAGTACCTCACGTTCATTTACCATTTTTCAATAAGTCTACACGTTTTTAAGATATTAAGATAAAACTTACAAAAACTATAATTTTCCCTTATGAATCTTCAATTCTTCATTACTTCAGCAACCAAGTGAAAAATACAAAAAAGTGAGACGAGATTTATTTCAAACCTTTTAATGTTTTCGGATGTTTATATAATATTAAAATGACCATGGACTTGATCACGCCGATTTGGTCAGTTTTCAAGATCGTGGTGAATGAATGTATTGTCAAAGATTAGGAATCATTCGACAAGTTAATAGTAGTTTCAAAACATATAAGTATTTACATACATTACAATTAGGGAGAGAAACGCCCATTTTAAGTCCATTTTTGCAGTCTTGGAAACTGGTGCGGAATGGTTTCATTAGTCGCCGCAGAAGCACATTTTTCGCGGTTTCTAAATTTGCCGTTATATGAAAGTAGGGGACGTGCAATAAGTGTTTAGATATACATAAATATTTTAGTTAATTCCATTATTTGAAAAAGTGTCTGTAGGTAAATGCAATAGTCTTTAACATATCCTGGGAAATCCTTTTGAGGACTCTCCAATTGGACGATATTGCTTTGCATTCAGCTTGAACGAAAAAAGTCACTCGCTGGCACAGTTTTTTGTAATCCGGTTCTTTTATTTAAAGGTTATTTATACAATTGAAGAGAAATTTTTTTAGAAAAAAACTGGAAATCCACTTAAGTTTTTCGATATAACTTTGGTAAATGTTACTCGATCGGTGCGTAATAATTAACAAATTGAAGGCGAGATTTAATGTTACTGATTTTTGATAATAATATGACTAAAATAGTTCAGATTATAAACAAATTATTTTAAAATAAAAAAAAAATCTTGAACAAAATTTTTTATCATTTTCTTATATTTGCAATTTTTATATTGTATGCATAAACATAAGTAAACCAATTAGTGTGTCTAGAAGTTGTGCCTGTTCAGTGTTTCCATACTAATTTGCATAAACAAAATTTTTCCGCGATGATGGAAAATAATGGCTATTCTATTAGAGCTACCGATATTGTTCCTAAATTTACAAAAATTCGCAAACTATAGCTACTATAAAAAAGGATAAGAATATTTGGAACTAGCGATCTAAATGCACGCCAGCAATATTAATGTTGTTCTTTACATCTTTTGACTATAGGCCAGTGCAATTATCAAGAGAACAATTAAAATTTTCCTGAAAATAGATGAGTTTGAGATTAACGATAAGATAAAGGGCTGCGCGAAATGATACTTGACTTTATCTTTTGCGTTAAAGGATTCATTATCTAATAATATGCACCAAAATTTTTGGCTAAACCCAGAATTTTTAACAAGAATTGGTCTTATTCGACTAGTGTGCTGTGGATCACTTGGTCGATTCGCGGGCTCTTACAATTAAAATAAAAGACTAATATTTCGCAGGCTTGTTGTTGACTTCATGATACAATATATTTTCACTATTACCAAGGGATTTGAGAAAAATTAGATTTTCGACCCGCCCTAATGTGTATATCTATGCATGCATATTCTAAATCAAAGAAGCAACCCTTTTCGAACCACCTCATACGGTTAAATTCGCCCTGGTGATAACAGCAGAAGCAGTATAAGTAAACAAAATAAAAACTTTCCACTGGCTACCATAAAGACGTAAAGGTGCGATACAACTTGTTCGATGTCGTGATCTGCGATCTTGCTATTGGCTGGCCTGAGCTTGTGTATATGTGTCTGCTTGTAAACAAAAGGATAACCGCAGATCACCGTAACAAAAACAAAAGTCGAAAATGCTTAAATAGCGAGCTGAAGCCTTAATCGAGATTCTTTTGAAGAAAGTCTGTATTGAAAGCAAAAGTGCTCGAGCGCGAATTTTTATACCCGCCAAATCCTTCGACAAAGTAGTTTTGAAAAGTAAAAGCAAAGTGCTTAACGCAAAACAAAGGAAAACGTTTTGTTTAGACATTTTATTTTAAACCGAATTGGTA
>NW_023459183.1:2254-2525 GCF_013731165.1 Rhagoletis pomonella | reverse complement strand
AAAGGAAAACGTTTTGTTTAGACATTTTATTTTAAACCGAATTGGTAAAGTTCACAACTATACGTCCGTGTGTGCTAAGCGCCCCGGCGGCGAAATAGATGCTCACGTCCACTACCAGCGGCTTGAGAGTCGACAAAAACCACCGCATACATAAATACTCACAGCTACATATGCACAGCACCGGCTTAAGCAGGATCGCCAAACACACAACATCGAAGCACCGCATATCACAGCACTCAAACTCACCCATCGATAAGAAGCAGCATACACG
>NW_023459183.1:765-2244 GCF_013731165.1 Rhagoletis pomonella | reverse complement strand
TTTTTTTATTTCATCACATTTTACTTCATATGCATTTATTTTTAATTTTTGCCTTTTGTTAGTTTAATTCGCAATTCGCTACATTTTTGTTTTACACCGCATTTATTATTAAATTAGTTTTAAAACATACTTTTATTTTCACCACATTATTTACTCTGCATTTATTTTCGATTGTGGGTTAACTTTAATTTCATCACGCTTTAATGATTGCACCACATTCGCTTTGCACTTAAGTACTTTTATGTTCCACATTCGCATTTTGTCAACTTTTGTTAAATTTACCCTGCAGGGAAAGCTACTAGTTGTGAACTAGAATTCGACCAGTTTGCTTTTCAGCCCAACTAGTTCACGTTCTATCCTTTCTCAATGTTAGCGACTGGTATTTTTAACATTGCGATGTCCTACGAGATGTCAATTGTCAGGCTATGCATCAGCATCTACTAGTAGAAATACTAGTAGCATCATACCAGTTGATGAGATAGTCTGCCAATTCATGCCCCGTGAAAAGCATAAGTGTGCCTTTTTGCTCGCGATGCTCCAGAAGTCACAATGGCCGACAGAGCAATGCACTCGCGTGGTAAGCCTGAGTACCCAGGTTCAAATCCTGGCGCAGGGAAAATGTTTTTATTTTTTTATTTTATTTTTATTTTTTATAAATTAATTTTTTTGTTTAGGCTGTTTATTGTAATTTTTAAATTTAATAAAAAAAAAATATTTTTGTTTAATTTCTTTTTTTTATAGCACAAGCATTCTTCTTAAATATTTTTTTGCAATGCAATTCGATTTTCAAATTTGTTATTTATTTATAAATTGAATAAATTATTTTTACTTACATTTATTTAACTTAAAAATCCTTAACCCCCTCCAAGCGGCCTCGAACCTGCGATTTCAGAACCAGAACCAGTAGTCTTCACGTGACGCCACAGCCGACATTTGTAACAAAAGCAATTAATTGCGTTTAATTTTTGGCTTTGGCAATTCAAAGGCAGATGTCGCTGATCGCCTAAGTTCTTCGAAATTGGCGAACTGGTAGGCACATCCTAGTTAATGAACTAGTATTTTTTCTAACTGGTTTGGCTTTTCACTGCAGGGTAGTAACACTAATTAATACCTATTTTGCAAAATATTAATATTCAACTTCTACACGTTTGTGAATTTCTTTTGTATTTTTTTGTATATTCACGTTCATGTAATTTTTTGTCACTCGCGCCGGTATAAATACGTACGTTTAAACGACGATCGATTTCTTTTCCCGACGTATTGAAGGGCCGAACTGAAAAGGAGAGCAAAACAGGTGGCATACGTACCCACTAAGCGTGATGCACTATACCACCTGTTTCTATTTGTTTGGTTACTCTCCTTTCCAGTAGTTATATGTACATATGAATGCTTTGTTTTTCTCCCCCCAACACTTCCCAGGTAGTCTGCATGCTGGCGCTAGCATCGGTGGACATACAACATACACATATACTGGTAAGT
>NW_023459183.1:0-755 GCF_013731165.1 Rhagoletis pomonella | reverse complement strand
AGGGATTTGTAAATAAGCAAATAGCATAGACATTGGTAGTAAAATTAGATTTTAGGTGAAATTATAATACTAATCGTGAATTTTGAAATTGTTTAATAGTTAAATTAAGTAAATAGCTTTAGAATAAATGTATGGTTAGGTTTCCTTTCGATTTATTTAAATAAATGAATTTGTATGCATAATAATGAAATTTGGCTGAGTGTAGTGTTATGTTACAATGGAATTCTACGAATTTTCAGGTTGGTGTGGGTCTTAGGCGCAGCTCAGAGGGGACGTGGGTATATTACAGGTGGCATGACGATTTAACAGGTGACTAACGTTTGACTGACGGACTAGGTCAGGAAAAGGGAGTTTCGCATGATGAACTAGGAGCCCCGGCGGAACTCAAGGCTAAGTGCCGTCGGCACTTAGAAGGGGTGGGATGGCTCCAACTGACTCGGACAGGCTTCCATTTCTTTCGTTTTCTCCTTTGTTTTATATTGGCATGACAGAAAATTTTTGTTTGTTGTAGCTGAAGGTAGAGAAGTGGCAAACAACCCGCGCATTTGGCCGTCGAGCTAGCCTGGGCCAACAAGCATGCCAACCTGTCACTTACCTCTGCCAGCTACACAACACTTGTTTGTGGAATATGCCATTGATTCTCAAAAATGTCTGGAACTCTACTAGCGAACGACGCGAAAATTTCCTCACACTACTGTATGATACATGAGGCGGTGATGATTGTTGTATGCCTCAGGCCATTTTGTATATGTTAT